>NC_079195.1:107247847-107547847 GCF_029499605.1 Hyla sarda
AGCCATTTTGGGGGGAAATGTACGTTGTGGTAGGTGGTGCTGTGTTCTGGATTACATACATGCTAGCTGTGATTCCTGCTACTTTATTCTAGTTTCCTTCATTCTGTACTTTTGATTATGTATCCCTTTTTGACCTTGTGTTCTGAGGAATTTTTTGCCCTATATTACTTTGGTACATGTAAACTTGGGAACATCGCTATTGTAACTATTCCAGCCTTGTGCTGTCTGTGTTTATTATATATCCATTACTAGTACTGCCATTCATCTGTATCTGTCTACTCTCCTGCCAATTAGATGACCCAGTAACTGTATAGATCTCGACCGTATATACTTTTTATGTTGTTGTAATATGCCAAGCTTATGCCAAATTGCATTTTGTGTATAAAATACCTCATAGTGTTTGCAGTCAAAAGGCACCATGTAGGTCTGCTGATGTGCTTGTTTGAGGCGTCAATGAATGAATGATTTTTGCTAATTCTTTTTGTTTTTGAAGGATTTGATTAAAGATTTGAAGTCTGAACTAAGTGGCAATGTTGAAGAACTCATCCTCGCACTCTTCATGCCTCCAACTTATTATGATGCTTGGAGTGTGTACAATGCCATGAAGGTAACTTTATTACTGCTTTAAGAACCATGCACTTGTGAAAGCCCTTCCTTTTGGGCAGTTCCTATGTCACACTGTGCATGGCAGAACTTACAGGAAATATTCCGATGTGATAAAGACTGTGCATGTGGGTCTTATCGGACTTCACACACATTGATCCTCTTCCAGCCAGTCTTTGGGTCTGTTGTGTCCACCTCTGCTTAATTTAGGCATTCAGCCAGGGTAACATTGGGGGAGGGGGCAGCATAGTAGATAGGTCTTTGTACTTATATTTATACCATAATCTGAAAATTTTTGCCTTTACAGTATACTTCTTGATTTATGGTTTTGTGTTAAAAATTTTTGGTGGTTTCCTGTTATTCCTATATTCTATAATGCAGTTTTATAATGCAGATTTAAAGCATTTCAGTGACTATCATTTGCTTAATCCTAGTGGGCATCATGGCTACAGCCAGGCCTGGAAAACGTATATTCTAATAACTTCATTGTGTTTCTGTATCATGTAGCCTGTGCACTTGTATATTCCTGCAGTATTTTCCTGTGTGTTCAGCTCTCTGAGTCATTTAATGCTATCAATAAATTCAAATTTCTCCATCTTTTAGGGTGCGGGAACAAAAGAAGGTGTACTTATTGAGATCTTGTGCTCCAGGACGAACAGTGAAATCAGGAACATTGTTGCATGTTACAAGTCAGAGTTTGGGCGAGACATTGAGAAGGATATCCGATCTGATACCTCTGGACATTTTGAGAGGCTTCTTGTGTCAATGTGCCAGGTGGGCTGACTAACTCTTAATGCTTTGCTAAAACAAGATAATGTATTAAATCTGTGTATATTGGCTTGCTGAGATTGCTGTATGTTAACTCATTCTCTACCTTTCATGCAATATATATTTATTTACCGTAACTCATATTTTTTTTTTTTTTTTTAACAAATCTTTTACCTTTCTTCAGGGGAATCGTGATGAAAGTCAAAATGTGAACATGCAGCAAGTTGAGCAAGATGCCCAGCGTCTTTACCAAGCTGGTGAAGGAAAACTGGGAACCGATGAGTCTTCCTTTAACTTAGTGCTGGCCAGTCGCAGCTTCCCACATTTGAAAGCTTTATCAGAAGCATATGCCAGAGTAAGTACTGTAAATTCCTGTATTTATTTGTGGAAATGCATATTATGTCTGACTATGGGTGAGAAAGTAGGAAATCCTCATGTTAAATCAGATGAAATTCATACTATAGGTATTGTGCCTTAATTAGACCCAGATCACACCTGGTACATTTGCCACATAGAAACTGTGTAATACATAGAATGTAAAGTGAAAATGTGAATTTTCTGTCCTTTGTGAAACACTACAGAAATGTAGGTGCACTACTGTGGTAGATGTATACAATGACATTGGCTATCCCTCAACACTGATGTTAAAATTGAGACATTCGCCAGTGTATCCTTATATGGAGGACACACCAGAGCCCGCACACCAACACCAAGGTTTCTCAAATGGCACGGGACCTAACACTAACCTACCTGTGCGTGAAAAGCAAAAACCAGGGGCCAGTGGGCAATTACAGCAGCACTAGGCCGACATGCAGCCTACTCCCAGTTACCTCCAGCGTGACTGAGGACACATACAATGGGAGGAGGGAGAGAGGCTACAAGCCCCACCCAAGTTGGCTGATATAGGTGCATGGTCTCACAGGTGCAACCTTAATGCTGCCTGGAAAATGTTCAAGGCGCATTAACATATGGAGTTTACACACCTCCAAGTATACATTTTTAACCCCTTAAGGACCAGGCCATTTTACACCTTAGGACCGGAGCGTTTTTTGCACATCTGACCACTGTCACTTTAAACATTAACTCTGGAATGCTTTTAGTTATCATTCTGATTCCGAGATTGTTTTTTCGTGACATATTCTACTTTATGTTATTGGTAAAATTTTGTCGATACTTGCATCGTTTCTTAGTGAAAAATTCCAAAATTTGCTGAAAAAATTGAAAATTTGGCATTTTTCTAACTTTGAAGCTCTCTGCTTGTAAGGAAAATGGATATTCCAAATAAAAAAATTTTTTTTGCACAAATACAATATGTCTACTTTATGTTTGCATCATAAAATTGACGTGTTTTTACTTTTGGAAGACACCAGAGGGCTTCAAAGTTAAGCAGCAATTTTCCAATTTTTCACAAAATTTTCAAACTCACAATTTTTCAGGGACCAGTTCAGGTTTGAAGTGGATTTGAAGGGTCTTCATATTAGAAATACCCCACAAATGACCCCATTATAAAAACTGCACCCCCCAAAGTAGTCAAAATGACATTCAGTCAGCGTTTTAACCCTTTAGGTGTTTCACAGGAATAGCAGCAAAGGGAAGGAGAAAATTCACCATCTTCATTTTTTACACTCGCATGTTCTTGTAGACCCAATTTTTGAATTTTTACAAGGGGTAAAAGGAGAAAATTTATACTTATATTTGTAGCCCAATTTCTCTCGAGTAAGGACATACCTCATATGTCCATGTAAAGTGTTCGGCGGGCGCAGTAGAGGACTCAGAAGCGAAGGAGCGACAAGGGGATTTTGGAGAGTATGTTTTTCTGAAATGGTTTTTGGGGGGCATGTTGCATTTAGGAAGCCCCTATGGTACCAGAACAGCAAAAAATCCCCACATGGCATACCATTTTGGAAACTAGACCCCTTGGGGAACGTAACAAGGGGTAAAGTGAACCTTAATACCCCACAGGTGTTTCACGACTTTTGCATATGTAAAAAAATATATATATTTTTTCACTAAAATGTGTTTCCCCCCAAATTTCACATTTTTGCAAGGGTTAATAGCAGAAAATACCCCCCAAAATTTGTAACCCCATCTCTTCTGAGTATGGAGGCACCCCATAAGTGGATCTGAAGTGCACTACGGGCGAACTACAATGCTCAGAAGAGAAGGAGTCATATTTGGCTTTTGGAGAGCAAATTTTGGTCGGGGGTCATGTCGCATTTAGGAAGCCCCTATGGTGCCACAACAGCAAAAAAAAACCTCACATGGCATACCATTTTGGAAACTAGACCCCTTGAGGAACGTAACAAGGGGTACAGTGAGCATTTACCCCCCCACTGGTGTCTGTCAGATCTTTGGAACAGTGGGCTGTACAAAATTTTTAATTTGCACAGCCCACTCTTCCAAAGATATGTCAGACACCTGTGGGGTGTAAATTCTCACTGCACCCCTCATTACATTCCGTGAAGGGTGTAGTTTCCGAAATGGGGTCACGCGTTTTTTTTTTTTTTTGCGTTTGTCAAAACCGCTGTAACAATCAGCCACCCCTGTGCAAATCACCTCAAATACTGGCAATATCCGGCAATACTGGGAGTTGTTGTTTTGCAACAGCTGGAGGCTCCATTTTGGAAACAGTGGCGTACCAGACGTTTTTCATTTTTATTGGGGAGGGGAGGGGGGCTGTGTAGGGGTATGTGTATATGTAGTGTTTTCTTTTACTTTTTATTTTATTTTATTTTGTGTTAGTGTTTTTAGGGGACAGTCACACGGGCGGGAGATTACAGCGAGTTCCCGCTGCGAGTTTGAGCTGCCGCGCAAAATTTGCTACATCGCAAACTTGCAGCCTGATACTCACTGTAAGCCCCCTGCCCATGTGAATGTACCCTGTACATTCACAGGGGGGGGGGGGGGGGGGGACCTCCAGCTGTTACAAAACCACAACTCCCAGCATGCACAGTCCATCAGTGCATGCTGGTAGTTAGAGTTTTGCAACAGCTGGAGGCACACGGTTGGGAAACACTGAGTTAGGAAACAGACAATGTTTCCCAACCAGTGTGCCTCCTGTTGTTGCAAAACCACAACTCCCAGCATTCTCAGGCATGCTGGGAGTAGTAGTTCGGCAACATCTTTAGAGCCAGATGTTGCCGAACTACAACTCCCAGCATGCTGGGAGTTGTAGTTTTGCAACATCTGGAGGACTACAGTTTGCAGGTTCCCAATCTGTGCCCTTCCAGATGTTGCAGAACTACAACTCCCAGCATGCCTGGACAGTAAGGGCATGCTGAGGATGTGTAGTTTTGCAACATCTGGAAGGGCACAGTGGTCTCCAAACTGTGGACCTCCAGATGTTGCAAAACTGCAACTCCCAGCATGCCCAGACGCCAAGGGCTGTCTGGGCATGCTGGGAGTTGTAGTATACAGGGTCCCATTACAGCAATGCATGTCGCTTTACAGCGACGTGCATTACTGTAAAGGGTCCGACCGCAGCTGAAGATCAACTCACCTGTCGCCGCCGCCGCCATCTTCCTCGCCGGGATCCGGGTCTTCAGGGACGAGGTAAGTACCGGGGCCGGTCCCCAGCACTCCCCCGTCCCCCGCCGCGTCCTCCGGTCTTCCTCCCGTCATCTCCGGACTTCAGGGGGCCGGGCAGGACGGGAGGAAGTAACCGCCCCCCCTCCTGCGATTGGTCGGTTAGTAAACCGACGGATCGCAGGGGATCGGAGGAGGTGGCAGGCTTGCCACCTCGCTCCGATACTTCAGCATGGTCCTGGCTGTCTGTGACAGCCGGGATCATGCGAAATTACCGGGCGGTCGGGTCCCAGAGACCCGATCAGCCCGGTATCGCCGCAGATCGCAAGGGCGATTTCCCTTGCGATTTGCGGCGATCGCCGACATGGGGGGGCCTACATGGCCCCCCTCGGCGTTTGCCCTGGATGCCTGTTGAAGGATTTCAGCAGGCATCCAGTTCCGATCTCTGCCCAGCGAGCGGCAGAGATCGGAAATACAACAGGACATTCTCTAACGTCCTTGGGCATTAAAGCCCAGGTAGTGGGGACGTTAGAGAAAGTCCTATGTCCTTAACAGGTTAAACAACAACAATAAACGTGGTCTCAAATGGCTGGAGGTGCTCAACCCCAAATGCAGTTGTGCATTTATACTGGGGGAGCAGATGCTGCCCTTGTAGTCCATTGCTAGGGGCGATCCCCAGCATAAAAATGCATACAATGGAGGATGCCTGCAGTGGACTACAAGTGCCACAATAGAATCCTACACCAGATAAACGGTGTGGATGTGTAACAATTAGAATACAATACAGAAATTTAGGTCCACTACTGTGGTAGATGTATACAATGGTTGTTACACATCCACACCGTTTATCTGGTGTAGGATTCTATTGTGGCACTTGTAGTCCGCTGGAGGCATCCTCCATTGTATGAATTTTTATGCTGGGGATCGCCCCTAGCAACGGACTACAAGGGCAGGATCTGCTCCCCCAGTATAAATGCACAACTGCATTTGGGGTTGAGCACCTCCAGCCATTTGAGACCACGTTTTTTGTCTTTGTGAAACACTGCAATTTTGCTATACTACAGTGGCGTTCCCAGGCAGAACAACTTATAAAGTTCTGCAATTTAGAATTTGCAAGTACGGCACTAAATGTATAAAGTGCACATCTGGCCAGTCTAACACTTCCCCTTTATTATAAAATGAATGCTAAATGGAATCCACTATTTAAACATGTTAATAGACATTACGTAATGGATCTTTAGTACTTTGTTTTTATTGAGCTACTTGCTTTTTTGTCTCTTACAGATTTCAAAGCGTGACTTAATAAGTGTCATAGGAAGAGAGTTCTCTGGACATATAGAGGATGGATTAAAGGCAGTTTGTAAGTAAAAACAGATGTATTTGGAGAATCTGTGCGACTCGTTGTCTTTGAACTTGCCAAATCAACAGATTATTTGCTCAGATTAGGGTATTCAAAAGCATCATATTACACCAATATGTATTACTTACTTATTGTAGGAAATAGACATGTGCACAACCAAAAATTTTGTTTCTTTTATTTTCGGATAAAAAACTTTTCGGTTCTGTTAAACCTTCGGGATACAGTAATTCGTTTTATTCTATTTTCGGATGCATTCCTAATTTTTTTTTTTTTTCGATTCCATTCGGAAACTGTATGGCTTTCGGATCTATTAGTTTATACATGTCGGTAGTTTTATTTTCGTTTTCGTTATTCGTTTTTAGGTTTATTGGAGATGGAGATTCCTTTGTTTTTTATAAAATTTCGTAGGGTACCTTTAAAAAAACTAAAATAAAATTCAGTAGTGAAAGAAAAAATTGTACCTAACGAAATTTATCTTTTTTTAGAACACATTTTTTATTAATTTTTAAACAGGGATCAATTTATGCAGGCAGGTAGGGCACTAAAAATGTAGCCGACAATAATAAAAATGTAGTGTGTGTGTTTTTCACTTTATTTTTTTTTAAATTTTTTAGGTAGTACTACTACTACTCCCAACATGGAACAAACTGTTCCATGATGGTGGTAGTAGTAGTAGTACCTGTACTAATACACAGTTCGCCCGTTGCGATCCTCCTGTATAATGTATAGATGCGGACAGCCCCTCTTCTATGGTCCCCTGCACTGCCGTATATATACACCTATTCATATTTCCGGCAGAGCTGTGATTGGCCAGATGGTTCCAGCCAATCACAACTTTGTGGGAAATATGAATATGTGTGTATATATACGTCAGTGAAGGGGACCAGAGAAGAACGGCCACCGCATTTATACAGGACGATCACAGCGGGTGTCAGGAGTAACCTCCACTGTGCTCTTTTGCAGGTACTACTACTCCCAACATGGAACACACACTTTTCCATGCTGGGAGCTGTAGTACCTGCATTAATAGACAGATCACAGCAGGTGACAGAAGTTACACTCGCTGCGATCTGTCTATTAATGCAGGTACTACAGCTCCCAGCATGGAGAAGAGTGTGTTCCATGTTGGGAGTAGTAGTACCTGCAGGTAAGAACAAATCACAGCGGGTATCACTACTGACACCCGCTGTGATCGTCCTGTCTATAGCAGAGATGCAGATCGGCTGTATACAGTGCTCTCATCTCTGCTCTGTATTCCGGCCACTCATTCATTCATATTTCCCTCAGAGCGGTGATTGGCTGCAACCATCCGGCCAATCACAACTCTGGATGGAAAATATGAATGAGTGACGTGAATTAGTTGTATGGGGATGCTTCGGTCTTTTGCAGCGCTGGAGACCTTCCTTTTGGAGCCCACTCTGCTTTACCAGATCTATATTTAGTTCAAATCAAATTGAGAGAAGTGCTGGAGTTTTGTTTCATTGTAACAAGCTGTTTGCAGATACATTTGTGCACAATGAGGAACGCGATCCCTGTTTGCGGATGCACTTGTGTATACTGGGGATCGCACGATGTTCCAGGGAGACCCCATCGGAATGTATCTGAACCGGAGCGGTCTTCTCTTTTTTCAGACTTTAAGAGATCGCGATCCCCAGTATACACAAGTGTATCCACAGACAAGGATCGCGTTCCTCATTGCAGACATGTGGAGTGGCTGTATACAGCACTCACATCTCTGCTCTACGCCGGCCACTCACTCATTCATATTTCCCTCAGAGCTGTGATTGGCTGCAACCATCCGACCAATCACCATTCTGGGCGGAAAATATGAATGAGTGATGTTCTATTCACATCACTGGCCGGAGTATAGTGCAGAGATGTGAGCGCTGTATAGAGCCGTTCCTCTTCTCTGCTATATTATGGACGATCGCATCGGGTGTCACGACTAACACCCGGGGCAATATGTCTATTAGTATAGGTACTACTACTCCCAGCATGGAACAGTCTGTTCCATGCTGGGAGTAGTAGTACTACCTAAAAAAAATGTAAAAAAGAGAAAGTTAAACACACACACTTTATTAAATGGTCCCTTGCTTCAAAATGAAAACAAATTTTGTTTTAACAAAAATAACATTTGTTTTTCACAATTTCGTAGGCCTGTACAATTTGTGTTAAGAATTCGGATTCATTCGGATGTAAATATTTCGTACATTCGGATCAATCCGAATGAATGAAATATTAACTATTCGGACGAAAAGAATTGTCTGAAACGAATTGCACATGTCTAGTAGGAACTACCAGTTTTAGTAAGTGGGTTTTTATCTTTAGCGTATCCCTGCTGTTGATGTCATCTCTCCACTTCCTGTTAAAGGAGAAGTATAATGGAAGAAGACTTATCTCCTATCTGAAGGATAGGGGATAAGTTTTAGATCGCAGGGGTCAGAGAGCTGTAAAACTTATCCCCCCTATCCTTTGGATAGGGGATACATTTATTTTTTTTATTTTTATTTTTTCTCCATGATACTACTACTTTTTATGTGTTGTATTGTACTGTACAGTTGTTTCCTGTCATTCTGTTGTCTAAAAAAAACTAACTGTACACACTTAACAAGGGTGCTGTTGGTTTGACTAAAGTTCATGTAATGAAAAAGATAACTGCACACCAAGCTTATCGTCCAAAAATTTTTTTTTATTAAACTAGTTTATAAAGTATATATCCATGCGGTTTTTAATATTTTTCATATTGTACAATCAAGAAGAAGACATTAGGACATAATTCATTTGGTCACAGGGACCTCTTTCAACAGGTATCAATATGTCAAAGAGAAAAAAGGAAAATTGGCAAATAGTTCTCTATCACAAAGGGATGATCCACTGAGATAAGTTCATTCATTCAAATAATATTCTTTATTCCAAAGTATTAAAAACCAAATGGTAAAAAAAACTGTGCTGGTAAAAAAAAAAAAAAAAAAAAAAATTCAATGCCTACATGTTTTAGTGCACCCTTAGTTCTGGTTGACTATTTAAATAAGATGTGAACCTTGTTCAGATAGTCAGCCAGGACAAAGGGTGCAGTCACACCTGAAACATGTAGGCATTGAAGTCTGTTTTTGCACGTTTTTTTTTTTTTTGCTGTTTTGGTTTATATTATTTTGGAATAAAGATTACAATTTTAATGAACTTACCTTGCGGGATAATCCCCGTTTTGTGATATGTTCTGAAGTTCTTGTGGAAACTGGATCCGTGCTCTAAGGTCTTTTCAACTTTGCCATAGGTGAGCTGTTTTTTCCCTTCATTTTTTTTTTTTTTTTTTTTTCTTTTTCCCCTCTCCATTATTTTATAATAATTCTCTATAGCCTGTATGTTCAGGACATCTCTTGTCAGGAGCCACTATTGTACAATATGAAATTATTCACAACCGCATGGATATATACATTAATAACTAATTGAAATATTTATCATATTTTTTTTTTTTATACAAGTTTTGGTGTGTGTCTCTTCTGTTCCACTGTATACTGTGGGACAATTTATTCTAGCATTCAGTGGCCTATACACTAAAATCTGTGTATGAACCTATTAACTGACTGCAAATGCCGTGACCAATAGGGTCTAAAATTGTGCTGCCCTATATCATTTTTTTAAAGTGTTCCTATTTAGTGCTGTAAAAAATGATTTCTGAATCTGTTTTACAGTGCAGTGTGCTATAAACCGTCCAGCCTATTTTGCTGAGAGACTTTATAAGGCCATGCATGGAGCGGGCACCAAAGACTCAACCTTGATCAGGGTCATTGCAACACGCAGTGAGGTAAGTTTTTGCTTTATGCTTATTAGAATGTGTATGCAAATACTTAGATTGCACACCTAGTATGTAATTATATAATAATTTGAAAGAAAATGTATATATAAATATATAGGTTTGTGTATATATTGCAAACATATGTATACACATATACATACACATATATATGTGTGTGTGTGTGTGTGTGTATATTATATTATATTATATTATAATGTGTGTGTGTGTGTGTGTATATATAATAGTTTCTTCATTGGATGTTATTGTCAAAGGTGTTTCTAAGGCCTTAAAAGATCCAGGGCACAGGATCATAATTGTGCAGTTGCTGGCTTAAGTAATACCTCACACTTTTCTAATGCAGCCATATAGGCAAGTTTAAAGCGTTACTATTATTTCTACAAACGTTTAACATGTTCCCCAGATGTGTCAAAAGTTTAGATTGCATTGGGTTTCAGTCCTGAGATCAATTGCAGTTGTAAGTTTTATGGCCAGGTGAAGTGTGTGGCAGCACGCTTCACTGTTTTTTGTGCTCCATAGTCTTTAATGTCTGATCACCCTATCAATTGCATTGGGCGGCTGGCTGGGGAGTGAAGCACGTACAATGCGGCTATAACCTTCCAGTCGGTCTTAGGACTAAGAGCCAGTGCAAACTAAACTTTACCATGTCTGCAGAACAGTTTTGTGGAAAAGACAGTAACACTTAAACTATATACTGTGGCAGCTTGTGGCTATGATTAGATGCACTAAAAAAAAGAACTATAAATATGCTTTTGACAAAGATATCTAAAACATAAACAATACTACCATACCTGTGTATTTTGTAAAAGTAGACAGCAGTCACATTGTGAAAATGATACCCATATTTTTACACTAATTGGCACTAGGTAAAAAGTGTATGTATGTATGTGTGTGTGTGTGTGTGTGTGTGTGTGTGTGTAATATGCCTCGTCCCTATGTGTACGTTTACATTTCACAAGTGAACCAGACAAAGACCAGAAACAAGGGCTGCATTGGGATATCGAGCTCTAGTCCTTGTATTCTGGCTGCTGCAAATGTTTAAAGAGTACCTGCCACCATGTTGATCAGCTATGTTTAGCTTCTTGCTCATTCCCCCTCTTGATTACTTGTCCACCAATGTATTTCTTTGTTCATTTTGTCCATTAGTCTTGCTGTTTTTCTCATTTACTTCTTGCTCACTGCCTGTAAGTGTTGGTCGGCTGGAGGGGGCATTACCCGTCAGGCATGACGTCATCTGAAGCCTGCAGGGTAAGACTTCCGCCCTTCCCTGTTCTATGCTGTGCTAGGGAGCGCGCATAGAACAGGGAGCCAATCACAGCAGGCAGGCTGTGATTCCCCTCCTCTTTGTTATGCACAGCATGAGGCATACAGAGGGGAGCGTGATTGCAGCTGTCCTGCCTGCCGTGCACAGCAGTGAATCAAGAAACCATCAGTAAGATGGTTAGTGTAATAAGGATAAAACTCACTCTGTCCTAGGACCATCAGCGCTGCAGTGAGCGCTGATGGTCTGCTAACGTTGCTTCTCAGGGGGGCGGGGACAAGAGGCAGTGACTACTATACCCTGTGCATGGCATTCACAGTGCTAGCTCCCACCTGCCTGATAGGCAGGCAGGGAGAGAGAGCTGTGCAGGGCCACGCCGCTGTCCCGCCCCACCCGCACTTCCAGACTTTGGACTTCCGAAGCCTGTGCGGAGAGTGCCGGTGTGAGGTGCAGAACAGCGCCCTATGCATTTTTACGTTTGCTCCTCCCCTCAGCTGTCTGGAGATTTCCGAACATACAGGGAGGGGAGGGGGGGGGGGGGGCTAGGCAGAGATGGGCAGGACGCAGGAGGAAAACGTAGATTCTCGCAGCCCCGCTCCTGGACATAGAGTTTGACAGCTGTGAAAATCTATGTCCAGAGGGCTGTGATAATCCCTCTCCTGCCGAGGGAGGTGCACAGCCCAGTGGACTTAGATTTGAAGAATCGCTTAGTCACACAACCACAAGTACAGATTTTTACAGCCCCGCTCCTGGACGTACATTTTCACAGCTGTCAAAATCTCCTTCTAGGAGCGGGGCTGTAAAAATCTGTTATCCTCCTGAGGTAGGGGCAAGGAGCAGTGTAGAACGGAGTCCTGCCCATCTCTGATGACCCCCCCCCCCCCTTGCTGTATGTTCGGAAGTCTCTGGACAGCTGAGGGAAGGGGCCGATGTAAAAGTACACTGTGCAGTTCTGCACCTCACACTGGCAGACATAGAAGAGAGACCCCTAGTTGTCAAAATTTAAATTTTTTTTAACTGAAGATAAATTACAACGATTAATTAACTCCGGGACAATATATTTAAAAGTTTTATTTGATGACAGGTACTCTTCAAAGGGGTTTTTTCCGGAATGTGTTCCCACATGTGCTCAGGGAGGTGAAGTTAAAAAAACACACACTTGCCTTCCTTTCCTTTGTGCTGCTGGTGGAACTCTAGTGCCTGCAGTAGTAAGAGCTGTAGTCTAACTATATAGCTTGTCTAGATTCCGACCTTACATTGTTTTACATCTTGTCTTTTCAGATTGATCTTGTGCAGATAAAACAAGCCTTTGTACAGATGTACCAAAAGAGCCTTTCCTCCATGATCGCAGGTGACACGAGTGGAGACTACAGAAAAATGCTGCTTGCTATTACTGGTCAATAGGGTCCATCCTATGAATGCATTGTTGTGGGGTGTGTGTCCACATGGGTTCTGAAGGTGTCTGTACATGAGATTTGATTTGTGTCTCTTTGTTACCTGACAAGCATTTATAAAATCACTTCTCCTGGGAAGCAAGACACGTTTTAGGCATTTTTAGTACCTGTACCATCAATATAAATATTACACTTTGTACTTCAGAATGTCAATGATATTATATACTCTGCATATAGCATGAATAAATAAGTAATCTTTTTTGTTTTCTACCTACACTTGCTGTGTTTTGTCTTAATTTCTGTATAATAGCCCCAATCACCCAAAGAGAAGACACAATCATTCCCATATATTTCTCTTCGCTTTTACAATTTTTGCTTTTGGCCTAAAAAAACAGCAATTCCAAAACAGAAATGTCAGAGTTCTGACCTCAAACCTATGGAGATGCTGTTGCATGCAAGGTATCCCAAAAATCGACTGATAACTGATATGCATTTGCAGAGTGGAATGGTATAAATTCCTCTTTAGCTTTGCCAAATGATCTTTGCAGCTATAGAAAACACTTGGTGTAATGGATTGCTGTCAAATAGGCATCTACAGGTTATTAATTTTAAGAGCTCGCTTTCTCTATTGGCTCCATTGGGGGACACAGACCATGGGTTTATGCTGCGGTCTCTAGGAGGCTTGACACTATGGCAACCAAAAAAGTCTGCTCCTCCCAGCAGGATATACCCGCCTCCAGGCCCTGAGGTAATCCGTTTCAGCTTAGTGTCTGAGGTAGACACTGGTCTGGAGTTCTCCAGACCAGGTCTCATATTTTTCATTTTCCTAGTTAGGGAATATTAGTTCTTTTATTCCTTTTTCTTTCCGTTTTCAGGTGGGGACTCGGGAACTGCGGTTCACTGTTTCCCCATTGTGAGAGGTGGCAGGCATCTTGGATTTACTGTTAACCCCCTGTCGCCAACGGTCAGCGCTTAGGGTTGTACCTCATGGGTCCGGGTCCCCCTACTTCCCTGTTTGCCTCTTTTTGAGCTTGGCTTGCTGCAGGTGATAATGCTGACTGAAGACTACATTCTGAAGACTTCATAGGGAAACCTTCATGAGGTAAGTTCTTCAGCATGAGGTGAGTATTCCCCCCCCCCCCCCCCCCTTTTTTTTTTCTTTTTTTTTTCTTTCTATCAGGTGGCAGATTTTCAACCTCTGGAGACCCCCAGTATTTAGCCCACTATTACATTAGGTCAGGCCAGCAGGGGTTTTCCCTCCTTTTGTCTGCTTGGGGGTCCCTTTCTTTATTATAAGGCTGGGGGACAGCCGTGGTCGTTACTTTGGTTTTGTGCTCTGGGCGCTTCTTCTGCCCGGCCGCACATAGCGCTCTATCATGTCTCTTTATCGGCAGTGGAGGCTGCCGGAGGGACTTAGCCCGCTCCTTTCCCCTCTATCGGGGCTGGGAGCGGGCGCCATTATCACCTCAGCTGCATTTTCTCGGCGGGCCGGGACACATTAGCACCGCCCACCCGGCCCGTCAGTGTTTCTCTGAGCGGGAACTTGTTCCCACGGCCACACGTTCTTTCTTCGGCAGCGGAGGCCGCTCGCCCGCTCCTTTCCCCATTAGTTCGCATATGCGGTGCATGTGCACTGGGGGCCGGGAGCAGGCGCCATTATTACTCAGCTACATTTACTTCAGCGGGCTGGGGCGCATTTGCTCCGCCCACCGGCCCGTCGGCGCTTCTCTGTGCGGGGGCTAGTTATCTATTGGTGCTGTGCGCACGCAGAGGGGAGTTTTCAGGGCCATTCAACAGCGCCCTTGATTTAGTACGATCCCCTCTTGCCATTTTTTTTTTTTTTTTACACTTGTCCTAGCTGTTCCTCCCTCGAACAGATGTCTAGGTCCCTGGTTTCCTTTTACACTCTAAGGGTTGTAACACGAAATTACTGGTTCTGTTAACCCACTTGTTCTGCCTGCATCACTGCTCCCCCAGAACCCCCTGTTATTTCTATTCAGGATGCCCTCCCAGACCCTGTGGGTTTGGCCATCCTTCCGGTCTGGGTATTCCCCAACTTATCTCAGGTCTCCCGTTATTGGGTGACTGCCTTGAAGAGGTCCTCCCTACACGGAGGGTCCCGTTCTCCCCCTGTTCTGATGCTCTCACAGCATCATCCGGATGTTTCGTCTGTCTCATCCCCTGAGTCTTGGGCAGGCACGGGAGCTCCCCTCACAGGCATTTCCCCGTTGCTCCAGCTTGTAGCTCACGTCACTCTTCTAGTGGACGCTCCCTTGGTCGCTGCTCTGGCTCTCCAGACCCACGTATTAGGTCAATCTCTCCCTCTTCCAGGGCCGCCTCCCGCGTTCACCTTCATCTGGAGAACTTGTGGATGAGGTTTTCCGATTCGGACCGCATGGAGATGCCTGATGTGGTGTACTCATTGGTTTCGGCAATAAAAGACACCTTCTATCTAAAGGACCCAGGAACTTCGGACGTGGCTCCAGAAGTCTCCTTTCTTCGTGCCCGACCGGCACCCAAGACTTTCAGCTCTCATGCTGAATTTTACACTGCTACCCTGCTGGTATCCGTCTGGAAGCAACCTGACAAGAAGTTTCAGGACACAAAGAAGGTTCAAGCGCGGTATCCCTTCGCCGTGGACCTCCTCTCCAACTGTGGATTCGCTGGTCTTCCATCTCTCTAAGGCGACTACCCGGCCGTTGGCTGATGCGGCTTCCTTTAAAGGATCCAGCGGACATGAAGATGGAGACTTTGGCAAACTTTGCCTTTGAGACAGCAGGTTCTTCCTGCTTTTGCTTCTGCCTGGGTGTCAAAAGACCTTTCAGTATGGTCTCCCAACTCCGCCAGGGTAGTGTTCAAGATCCTTCCGGAGGATTTATTGAATTTAGCTCTCCGATGCTCCTCGACTGGAGATTTTCTTGTTCTGCTTCCATGCGCAGCCTCTGTGCTGCCTTTGCCACAAGCTACCTGGTAGCCACCATGTGGCTTAAAGCATGGAATACTGACACCACCTTCAGGAGGTGAGGCGACGGGCAGAAAAGAGTTCTCTTTTTTACCTCTGGATAAGGCTCATAGAACCGCTTTCCGTCCGAAGTCATCCGTCTTCCGGTTCTGCGGACCTTTGGTACCAACAAAGGGTCCAGCCAGGCGCCTTCACGGGAAGGGGGCTTCCTCCTTCTGGACCCGGCCCTCCCGGAGGTCGGTTATCCGTTCCGGCCGTTTGGCGGCCCCATCAGGCAACCGCAGGCCTTCCTTGGCCTGAAGGGTCGCCCCCACCCACCGACCTTTCTCGGGTGGTTGGTCGCCTCTCACTCTTCCAGGATGCCTGGACCACGCACATTCAGGATCCCTGGGTCAGGGATGTGGTAGTCAACTGATACAGGATCAAATTTGCTTCCCTTCCATGGGATTGCCTTTTTCTTTCCTGGACCCTCCGGTTCCCATCTCTAGCGAAGGCAGTTCAGAGCGCGCTCCAGCTCCTTTTTGTCCAGGGAGTAATTGTCCGGTTCCTTCAGGGGAACGTTTTTGAGGTTTATTCCAACCTCTTTGTGGTCCCCAAGAAGGTGTTTATGTTTGCCCAATCTTGGTTCTCGAGTATCTCAGCCTGCATTTACTGCTTTTCCATCCAGAATGGAGTCTCTCCGTTCGGTGCTGGCATCCGTGGTTCTAGGGAAGTTTTCTTCCTAGGTGGACATCAAGGATGCCTGCCTCCATACCTCATTGTTTCCCGGTCTTCAGCGGTACCCCCGCCTTGCAGTTCCGGACGGTCATTTTTCATTGTGGCTCTCCATTTTGGTCTGTCCACCTCTCCGTGGGCACTTGGCGCCTGTGATATACGTAAAAAGGGCTAACAGTTGTTTCCGTAATTCCTTACTGGATGACCTCCTGATCAGAGCTCCAGCCAGGGCCCGGATCCTGGAGAGTCTTAGTCTCAACCTTCAGACCTTATCTCACTTCGGTTGGATGGTCAATCGTGACAAGTCCAAACGCTCTCCTGGAGCTCCAGTTCAACACGGCCTCTGCCCGCTTTTGTCTCTGCCGAGCAATTGGCTGACTCTCTTATCTAGAGTCCCATGACTTAGGCACCCTGCTCCAGTTTCCATTCGCTTTTACATAGATGTCCTGGCACGGTTGGTGGCGGCCGTGGTCGCCGTGCCATTTGCCCAGTTTCATCACCGACCTCTTCAACTGGTGATTTTCTTCTGGTGGGACAAGTCTCCATTGTCTCTCGAACGCAAGATCGTTCTTCCTCAACAGTCTTGTCGGTCCCTTTTATGGTGGCTTCATCCCGTCCCCCCTGCTCTTTCAGGGGCACTCCTTCCTGCCCCTCCCTGCCAGTCTGTTGGGCTGGGGAGGTATTTTCAGGGGCTGGCTGGTCTGGGCCTTGGTCCCCCTAGAGCCCTTTTCCCCTTCAACATGTTGGGGCCTAGGGCAATTCTTTCCTTGCTTGTTTCTTGGGAAATTCCCTTCTGGGCGGAACTCGGGTTTCCGGCCATCTTTGCTATCTTCATTCCGGCCGTTCCTGGGCTGTGGTCTTCCAAGGCGAGTGGTCCCCACATCCGGGGGTGTTTACAGTGATCTGCAACCCCTGGGGCGCTCCTGGCGTGGACCACTGCTTGTCCTGCCTCAACCGAAGCGTTCCTCTTTTGTGACCCAGCCTGGCCCCGGCGGGCATGGTATGTCGTCGTGGTCAGGTTCCTGCACGACTCAAGGCTGCGCCTTCCCTATTTACGGTCTCTGCCTTTGCTGGCGTGGCGGTTGAGACAGCGGTTCTGAGGACCCGCGGCTTCTCTTCTTAAGTGGTTCGCACCATGCTGAGGGCTCACAGGCCTTCCTCTGCAAGATTTACCTGGCGGTCTTCTTTTCGTTTGTGTGAAACTCAAACCTTGAAACCTTGTTTCTCCGGTCGTAGTTTTCCCTTCCGACCCCTTTCCAGTCGGGGCTGGCCCAAGGGTTGGCTTTTCAGCTACCTTAATGGAAAAGGGACGAACCTTTGACCCTTCTTTTTTCAACATCCCCTGGCGTTCAATTATCATGTCCGAACTTGGTTCAGGGAGTGGCACACCTTGTCCCCTTCTTTCCCTTGGGACTTACAAAAGGGGGCGCCTTGCAGAGCACCTAAGACCAAGAGTACTTCTCAGGGACTTTTCGCCTCCTTCCCCGGAAGGTGGCGTTCCTTTATTGCTCTTACCTCTCTTCGGAGGGTGTCAGAACTGGCAGCTCTCTCAAGTTGTTTTCCGTCCAGGTCTGTCCTTTTTTTTACCTGAGATAGTTTTGACTTTTTCATCTCAACGAGGAGACCGTCTTACCGTCCTTTTTGTCCGATCCCTTCTCGTCCCTGGAAGCGTTTCTTTTTTTTTTTTCCACAACCTGGTTGTGGTGAGGGCTGTTCAGACTTATCTCGGTCTCTTTCCTTTTGGCAGTGTGGCTCCCTGTTTTCGTTTCTCTGGAAGGTCGTCGTACAGGACAACCTGCTTCTGCGGCCACCATTTTTTTTCGATGGATCCGGTCTGCTATTCGGGAGCTTACTGCTGCAAGAGGAAGATCCCAGATCTACTCTGGGCTGTAAGATGTTGCAGGAGGCGGTGGGCCTGTCTGATTCCTTACCCACCCAAGGGATGGCTTTGGTACATCCCATGGTCTGTGTCCCCCAATGGAGCCGATAGAGAAAAGGAGATTTTTTTTTTATGCTTACCGTAAAATCTTTCTCGAAGGATCCATTGGGGACACAGCTCCAACCCTTTTTTCTGGTGTTCCTATTTCAGTTATCTGTCCGAGGGTGTGTTCAGTTGCTTTTCTTCTAATTGCTCAGACAGTTTGTGGTTTTTTCTTGACCTGTCGGTCTTCTCCTATTGCTCTGGGACTAAAACTGATTACCTCAGGGCCTGGAGGCGGGTATATCCTGCTGGGAGGAGCCGACTTTTTTGGTTGCCATAGTGTCAAGCCTCCTAGAGACAGCAGCATAAACCCATGGTCTCTGTCCCCAAATGGATCCTTCGAGAAAGAGAGATTTTACGGTAAGCATAAAATCTTTTTTTTTTTTTTTTTCTCTGCACTGTGGATGCTTACAGTTGCATTCATTTCTTATTGAACAAACTGAGTAATGTTGTCTTACCTTACCACATCTTTTGGACAGCTTGCCAACAAGCGGGTCACTAACCAGATGCAATCCATCATAGAGCTGTTAATTTTTTTTTTTTTCAGAAACAAAATGACATTAGATTGCTGTTAGCAGGTTTCTGCACCAGTCCCTCTGCTGTTTGCAGAACACCTAATGATATATTGTTGCTGTCACACTTTTTATCATAATTTGTGCAAAATTGAGGAGTGAATATAACTGTGTAACTATATATTAAACAGAATTAATTTTTTCTGATAATATATTTCCCAAGACTTGTAATATGAGATGTGCCTGACACCCACTTCTCTTTGGTGATTTCTATAGGCAGTTAGCTGGGCTGCATGTAAATTAGGTAAATTGCCAATAAGTCTAAAATGTATAAATAGATAATGCTCCAGTTTTACAGGGACAGGCACATTTCTATGGCCATCACTTGAGTCCCTGGACCATGCCCACTACCAGAAACTCTCTAGCAGTGGGCATGATGTACAGGTAGTTATTTGGTTGGCACTAGTGTCACCAGCATCACATTCCTGTGGCAAATCCACCTACCCACTAGAAAAAAAGCAGCCATGTGTCTTACCCACTAGCAGTGGGTGCAGGATATGGGTGGTCACATGACCAAGGCTGCAGCGGGCGCTTTAAATCAATGCACTGCAGTGGATTTTGCAGTGCCATAGGCCGCCGCCGCCGCTACCACCCGCTTCTCTCCCCTACGTGTCAGGGTGGTCCGGGTCATCCATCCATCCATCCATCCATCCATCCATCCTTCCTTCCTTCCTGTAGTGTCCGGCGGCATTCTGGGTGGAGGGTGCACCGGTCCGGGCTGTCCTTCTTCTCCAGGGGTCATCGTCTCCACTCCGGGCAGGCTCCGGCCTAGTATGCTGCATAGACGCCGCTACGCAGTGACGCCCGACGCACCTGACGTCATGGCGTAGCGGCGTCTATGCAGCGTACTAGGCCGGAGCCTGCCCGGAGTGGAGAAGAGGACCCCCGGAGAAGGACAGCCTGTACCGGTGCACCCTCCACCCGGAATGGCGCCGGACACTACAGGAAGGAAGGAAGGATGGATGGCCCGGACCACCCCCATTACTACGGTGGGGGGTGGGTTGGGGGGCGGTTGCGGTGCGGCGGGTCGGGATTATCGGCAAGGTAATTGCTGATACCGATAATGCCCAAAATCGTGATTATCGGCCATAACGATAATCGGTCGATCCCGACTGAATATATATGGGAGAGTTTGAAGTGAATCTGTGTGATTGGAAAGTGAGTGTAGTGTGGGGAAGATATGACAAAATTAGTATATGTGAACATGGATCATAATGATAAGTACATGCACAGCAAATGTGAAAGTAAATGGAATCCCTACAAATGTGATTGAAACACTACAAAAGTTTCTCCCACCAGCTTCAGGAAGAATACCCCTGCTAGTGTGGATTATGTTTATTTTATACCTAGCACAAAGGGAGCATTTACAAAGCAACTCCCACATACATCGTCCAAAGCCACGCCCATACATACAGTCAGCAGTAGGTTACAAAGCTATTATTCACCCTACAGAAGATATGACACACCTCCATGTGCCATCAATAACCTCCACATCTGCAGCTATGGTGCCCACTTGACAACACATGAATCTACATCATATCGCACAATATACAATCTACATCATATCGCACAATATGATCTACATCATATCGTACAACTTAATATTTCCGACACAATGTTAAAAAGTCAGATGACTGCAGCACTGGTATTAAGTGGTGTCCCTTACAGCATGGCTATTGTCAACTGCTGAAGTCACCACACAATGTTCCAGTTTTTTTTTTTTTTTTTTTTTTTTTTTTTTTTTTTTTTACAGGACACCAGCAACTTCCAAAATGCATCAGCAGTAGCTATTTTATACCACCTACAGTGCCCCACCTGTAGGAAGGCAGTCCAATACACTGTACTCACTCCCCCGGATTCCTGAAAAGGGGACTGGATAAATATGATGGTGAGAGAGGCTTACAGCCAGAGAGGGAAGGGGAGAGTGAGTCCATTCGGCCTTGACTGCTAATGAATTAAAATATTCTCAATGTTGGAGTTTGTAGGGGAACTGGGCAGGCATTGGTAGCGGAAAAAAGAGTAGTCAGGAGGAGAAAGTAACAAGTAAATAAATATGCCCAGGGCAGTTCTAAATTGAACAACCTACAAATCAGACGTCTGTTATTTTTCACGGGAATTAATGTTTTTGTGCACTATTTTGGGGTATGTTCACACATCACTGTTTTCATTGTTCTCCTATAATGCAAATATCAAAAAAAGAATAACAGTGGTGCCAGATTCGGACTCAGGAGGACCCCAAAACAGGCAGGGGGAGAGAAGCGGCGGCGGTCTCTGGCCCTGCAAACGCCGCTGCAGTTCATTGATTTAAAGCGCCCGCTTTATTCATTGATCTGCAGCAGCTTCTGCGGGACCGGGGGGGGGGGAGAAATGGCCGATAACTTATACCGGAATATTGATATAAGTTATCGGCCTCAAAGTTCACGATTAACGGTATCGGCCCTAAAAAATCTATATCGATCGATCCCTAGTGTAAATAAAAAAAAAAACACGTCAACAAGCTAGATCCAAATTCCATATATATTCATAAACTGTCATTGTTTAATTACAGATGAGAACTAGCACTGTATTTTACACTGTAGAAATCCATACATTAAATACTATTAAAGGAGTGCTCCATTCCTAAACAAATTACTCTCTATCCACAGAATAGGGGATAAGTGTCTGGTTGCAAGGGGTTCTGCCACTTGGACCCACCACAATCTCCTGCCCAGCACCCCAGTAATACGCATGCATGGAGCGATCTCCGTGCCAGATTACTGGCAACCACAGTTCGAAGCTGTGGCTGACAAGCGGCGTATCTCTATGGGAGATCTGGAGATCACTCCAATACCGGCCACTATTGATGCTTTGGTCAATAACGACTGGAGAAACGTTTAATGGCTGTAAAATAAAACATCAGCTCATCACCACCAAAACTCCCAAGAGCATGGATCCACTATGCCTCGGGAGGTAAGTTGAAGGGCAAGCGCTGATATCTCCATTGTGTGTGTTGCTAAAGGGGTTATCAAGGATTAAAAAAACAAACAAAGCTGATTTCTTTAAGGAGAATCTGTCACCCTGTTCACGTGCACTAAACCCAATATACTGGGTTTTAGTGCAGATGAACAGCTTTACAAAGAGGGGTCACTTACTTCAATCCATCTGTATTTGTTAATTTCTAATGACTATTTATTTGTTCTCCCTTAGTACAGTAGCACAGATGGGGTATTTCACCCCCGGGAACTGGCAGGACCGGTGGGATTTTATTGAAGAATAAATTAATGAATGAAAGACACTCACCTAATCCCCCATAAACAGGAGAGATCACCCTCAGTCCTTGTATAGTAACAAGAATACAGTAAAAAAAAAAAAAAATTACAGAAAAAAATATTTGAATAAAAAAAAAATTAATAATGGAATAAATAAAATAACTCAGGGAGGGAAATTTGTGTGCTACTGTTAGAACGTTACCTTACATCCTAACCGGTAGCACAGATTGGGATACGGCAAGCAGAATACCCTATGAGGGAGGGCTCTCATGCCTGGCAGCAGATAATACTGTCCGCCCAAAATAGGAGTAATCTGCAACTCTACTGTCAAGTCTGTAGTGGGTGATGAACGTAGAGAGTGAACTCCACAAAGCAGATTTGCAAATCTGTTCCAAAGGAACGAAACTCCTTTTTTTGCAAAGGAGGTGGATACAGACCTGGTTGAGTCAGCTCTTACGGACTCAGGTGGCTCAAGATTCTGAGAAAAACAATTGTTCTTACCTGTAATTTTGATTTCCTTGAGTCCTGAGGCAGCACACACAGATGGGATATTTCATCCCCCAGACTCCACCCTCGGACCGTCCACATAGCAAGATAATCAAGAAATAAGCATAGTTAATTGCTGACCTGATAAGAACCCTCTCCTACAGATCACACGTGTATTAAAATAGAGATGAATTACAGAAAAACTAGTATTGGGAGGGTATTTTTGTGCTGCCTTAGGACTCAAGGAAATCAAAATTACAGGTAAGAACAATTTTGTTTTTCCTATTTGTCCTAAGGCAGCACACACAGATGGGATCTAAAATAGAAATCCATAGGGAGGGTAAATCTTAAAGGACAATAGCTAAAGGGCAATAGAATCAAAAGCTGAATTCTAAGCCTATACTCAAGAATTTCACAGGATAACAGTGTGGACCAGGAGGCTGCATTACAGACTCAAAAATTTGGCCCTCTTTGCTGGTCAGGAGGAAGTTGAACCGGCAGAACAATCTGAAGAATCTTGAAAAAGAAAAATTCCCTTTTTTGCTCAAATTCAAGAGATGGAAGAAAACTAACTCCACCTCAGATCTATGAGCGTCAATCTCTTCTGACCGGGTAGGACAAAAAGTTTACTCTAGTCAATGCTTTGTTTAGGACAAGACAAGAGCCTCCTAACATCCAATGAGGATTATTCGTCTACTGTTCTGCAATAGGAGCCTTCAGGTACAGTACAGGGTCTAGTCCAAGAACTTCACCCTCTGGCAGCGGCCTGGGATATATGAAGGAAGGCGACCATTTCTTCTCTCCTTCTGGTAGATCCTTTTCAGAACAAATACAATTTTCTCATCACTTTATGGAATCTTATGAACACACCTGGTGACTTCACATTCTGTAGTCATTGTATGACAGATGGTTCTTCAACAGAGGAATATAATTCCTAATAGAGGCTTAAAGATTCAAGTGTAGCTGAATTTCCTAAGCAAGGGATTAACCATGAAGGGATTTTTTGAGAATCAATCTACAGCAAATCGTGGTGCAGAGGAAGCTTGCAGAAATTCTCTCTCAAATACACAATGGTTTGAAAAACCAGACAGGATGACCATCACAATGAATTCAGTGGAGATCTCTTGTAAGATTTCTTAACGAGGAACATTGGTGGAAAACGATTTCACTAGGGCTGCTTTCACACTATAAAATTCATCCGTTTTAAAGATCCGTTTGATGTTCCGTTATGAAAACCCTGAAAATCGTCCATTAAACATCCGTTAGAAAATCCCATTATAGTCTATGGGATTTTTACATTACCCGTTTTAATCCGTTAGGAATAACGGACGTTATTTTGTGACGGAAGATAGTAACGGGAGAAATAGTGCATGCACTATTTCTTCCGTTCATTCTCCCGTCACAAAATAATGCCGTTATTAATAATGGACTAAAACGGATAATGGAAAAATCCCATAGACTATAATGGGATTTTCTAACGGACGTATGGGATTTTCTAACGGACGTTTAATGGCCGATTTTCAGGGTTTTCATAACGGAACATGAAACGGATCTTTAAAACTGATGAATTTTATAGTGTGAAAGCAGCCTAACAGAGAACATCTCGCCCTGGTTGATCGGCATCCTGCGGAGGTGCAACCTCTCCAATACCCTGTTGAACTCAGGCACCAGACTATTTCCGGATCTTCTAGATTCTATAATCTACTAGAAATAAGACGTTCAATTCACACTTTGATGGTATAGTCTCTTCTGTCACATAAGATCTTCCAATATGTAGCGTTAAGATTCTAGGATAAACTTTTCTGAATCATAATATACTTGTAGTATGGACTGGTTTTTGGTCTCTTGCATGGATCAGGACTTGATTTCTTTGATACGGTCAAACTGCTACAAAGTCAGCCACATCTTCAGTGATGAATGTATACCATTTAAGAGATGAAGATAGCCTGCTGAATATTACCGCCTTTCTACATGCCAGAAGGAAAACTAACAAACGGACCTGAGGTGCCCTTGCTGGAGATCTCTGACTGGCTTTGTCTAAAACACAATCTATGTAGCCGAAGGGAGATGGTGAATGTCTCTTCAGTAGAATAGACACTCAATCTGCAATCTTCAAATGAGAGACTTGGAAGCCGATGGTTTGGATTATTCTGTTGTTAAAAGTAAAGAATTAAACGCTGAACTTTCTGGTTAAGGAAGAATGACTGCTTGTAAACAGCCATACTTAGATACATCACCACATGAACGATCTGGAAACCGATCTGCTACCACCACAGTAGACACTACATAAGATCTTTGGGACCAGAGACAAGACAAGGAAGAGCTTGGACTTATGGAGATGAGCACCACTTAGACAACAAACCTGATCCTTGGGTTTAGGTGACAGATCTTATAGAAACCATTTCAACTTCTTCCTCCAAGTCTGGACCTGGACAAACACAGAAGACTACTAAATCTTTTAGTACAGTAAAGTCTAACATAGAAGATAGTCACATCTTTTTATCATGTTGACTGCCATGTGCCAAACTAGAAGCTGTAGCCTTATCTGATTATGTACAAAATCATCTGCCTGATGTTAATCATACCCATGGAAATGTAACTACTTTAGTTTGATGCCTATAATGTAGTGACATATTTCTGGCACATACTACATGCCAAGAATTAGACCTGTGTATTCTTACACAGAGGCTCCATCTGAAGGGCCTGATATCTGTAAAAGAAACATACATATTAGTACATTATAGTGATGACAACCACAGAACCACCAGAGCAAAAGGCGGTATAACAGAAACATTAGAGCAGAACATATTGGTGCCAGGTCCAACTACAAAAATAAGAGATCCTGCATCAGGACCCCATACACAAAGATGCAGGGTCAACAAACATCGCTTCAACGTGAAAATGGGTTTCCTTTAACATAGCCTGTCGAGACACTGTAGCCAGGTCCACCAGGGGATCACAAAACCATTTACGGTTACCCCTATAGACATTGCTCCACTAAACAAATCAAACCGATTCGAGGTCCTTAAAAAACTAGAGGTGTTCTGGATTTATAAATGCCACTCGTTACAACCCCTTGGGTTGAATGAAATCTCAGAGACTATATTAGTTTGACAATTTAGTAAAATACCAGTTGGCCATCGCTGTTATATCTTGCTGCTATTATTGTTATCTACACCATCACTGCTAAAAATTGCTGCCATCTCTTTAAATGGCTAATATCTGTTGCTGCCATAATGTTTCATCATTGCTTAATAATTGATGCTATCCCTTTAAACGGTCAATAGTTGCTGCTATCATACTGGTTTTTATATATATATATATATATATATATATATATATATATATATATATAAAATTATTGCTGCTATTATACTGTTTCATATACATATATATTCTTATAGTCATCTTTATTGGTATGGTCCAATTTATATTCCCGTCCAGTTGAAATACTTTTTATAATGTGACACACTTCACTAACCAGTCTTTTGTATTACCTGGTAATCATGTCCTTTTCCATACATTAATTATTCCACTCTAATATATTCCACTCCAACCTACCCTGCTGTTTTGACATATGTGTCTCCCCCCCCCCCCCCCCCCCCCCCCCCGCAATAGTACTGGGGAACTACTATTAGAAACATGCTGCCGACAGGCATCTCCTAAGAAGGCATACACGCCCCCTGCAAGCTGCACTACAGCTGTATAGCGCTCCCTCAGCAATACATATCACTGCTGGGTTAGATGATGCCGCTCTGACAGGCATTGTCTATCACAGACACGCCCCCTTGCTAGCTACACTACAGCTCTGTAGCGCTCCCTTAACATAACACAGCACCACCATATCAGAAGACCAGCGCTGACAGACGGCTTCTGATCATGCAGGAACAACAGGCACGCCCCCTACCAGCTTCGATACTGTTCTGTAGCGCTTCTGTGTTATATATTGGATCGCAAGCAGCGATCTAAGCCTCTGTCTGATTAAGCTGCTTTTGCAACAGCATAGATCGCGTTCCGCGATCTCTCTCCACACTCTTCAAACAGTTCTATCCATACCCCTCGCGCTGCTTGCAGTCCTGACATACGAGGACTCACGCAAGCAGCGGAGAGTACAGAAATTACGTGGGCACTCTTTCCATACATAATAGATCTTTCAAACTTATGTTAAAGACATACACACAGATATAATGTGATTTTATTATAAAGGTTACAAGTTTTAATCACTATTTGTACACCTTATCGTGGTTTTAAATAATACTATATTATTTAAAGGTTTTATGTATTTAAGATATGCTTTGTGAATACCAAAATGGACTTGACCTTTACCAGACTACTGGAAGGAAACTTTAGTGTCTCACGTGTCTTTTACCTGTAAGCACCTTACCTGAGGAAGGGTCCCTTTTGGACCAGAAACATGTTGTTTTTAGTGCAATAAAATATACTTTGGACCTGGAAACGTGTCCTACTGCTTATATCAGAGACCAGCGCCCAGGAGAGCTCAACTTTAACATTTGAATTGTTCCTTTACCGGACCAGGGAAGCTATACCCGGAGGAGCTGAGGCTGCAGGCTCCAAACTGCTATTTTGATGCCTTCTTAGGTGTTGTGCTCTTAGCTCAACACCATCTGGTAAGTGGGTTTTCACCTACCTCTTGCCAACTGTCCTAAACATACTTCACCAGGGGCGTGTATTTCTCTTTTTTTCTTTTTCCTTCTCTATACACAATGAAGTGACTCCACAAGACAGTATACAGGATATATACACAATGGAAGAGACCCCATATGACAGTATACAGGGTATATACACAATGGAAGCAACAGATTTATGTAGTCTATATGGCCAAGAACATGTATGCACAATCCCTACAGGCTTTAAACAACTAATGACTGACAACAGAGTAATAATCTGTATATCTAAATACTACAAGCTTCACCCAAGTATATAGCAGACAACAGGAGCAAAAGCTTGAATTTTCAAAGCACTACAGGTTCTATGCAGACTACAAGGCTGACAACAGGAAACAGCTTGCATTCACAGGCACTATAGGCTTAATCAGGGCCACATTAAGGCTGCCTGGAAAACGGAGCACTTCATTATGATGCCCCCCCGACAGTTCCCCCACATAAGGTGCAGTATAATTCCCCCACATTAGGTTGTAGTTCCTCCAGATTAGGTGCAGTATAAGTCCCCGCACATTAGGTTGGCAGTACAGTTCCCCCACATTAGGTGTGCAGTACAGTTCCCCCACATTAGGTGCAGTAGAGTTCCCCCACATTAGGTGTGCAGTACAGTTCCCCCACATTAGGTGTGCAGTACAGTTCCCCCACATTAGGTGTGCAGTACAGTTCCCCCACATTAGGTGCAGTATAGTTCCCCCACATTAGGTGCAGTACAGTTCCCCCACATTAGGTGCAGAACAATTCCCCACATTGGGTTGGCAGTATAGTTCCCCACATTAGACGCAGTATAGTCCCCCAGATTAGGTTGTCAGTATAGTTACCCCCATTAGGTGCAGTATAGTCCCCCACATTAGGGGCAGTAAAGTTCCCCCACAGACAGACAGCCTTCAGCTATATACAGTGTATGGCTGGAGGCTGTATGCCTGTTTACTGCCCCACTTCAGTATTTCGACCACCGCTCAGGGGTCACAATCTACTGCTATGGCCTATGGGCCATTGCAGTAGGTCCCGGGACCGGAGGTGGGAACACTGAAAATGACGTGCCGCTGGTCACTTACCATGCGCGCGCGTCCTCCTCCCTGCTCCGCTCCGCTTTGCTCTGTTACTGTGGGCTCATGCACGGGACGTCAGTGACGTCCCTGCGTGCGCTACCTCCCGGCGGCCCCTGCATTTTGAAAGTTAACGCGGGGCCGCAGAGAGGTAACCAGGGCATCCTTGTGTCCCAAAAAGATTTTTCAGGACACAGAGATGTCCCTATTGTGACGGGTGCCCCTGCGGGCACGGGGTCCGGAGCAGGTGCTCCATAAGCACCAATGATGATCCGGCCCTGGCGGCCGCTGGAGGAAAAAAAAATGCAGCCACATCTCAAAGCGGCCCACCGGGAAATTTCCGGTAAGCCAGTCCGGCCCACCCCTATGTAACCCATGTACACTCCTCTACACTCCTGAGCTCTAATACAATGCTAACTCCCTAATCAAATACACTGCAGACTCCCCCACTAATACACTGCAGACCCCCCTCCCCCTAATATACTGCTGATCCCCTCCCCCTAATGCACTGCTGTTCCCCTCCTCTCCCATCCCCCCTAATACACTGCTGTTAACCTCCCCCTAATGCTGACCCCCTTCCTCTCCCATCCCCCTAATACACTGCTGATCCCCCTCCCATCCCCCCTAATATAATGCTGATCTCTTCTCAACTAATACAATGCTGGTCCACCCTCCCCCTAATACCATGCTTATCGCCCCTCCCCCTAATACAATGCTGATTCCCCCATCCCCCTAATACAATGCTGATTTCCCCATCCCCCTAATACAATGCTTATTCCCCCATCCCCCTAATACAATACTGATCACCCTCTCCCCCTAATACAATGCTGAACCCCCTCCCCTTCCATCCCCCCAAAACACTGCTGCCATCCCCCCTTATACACTGCTAATCCCCCCTCCCATCCCCCCTAATACAATGCTGATCCACCCCTCCCCCTAATACAATGCTGATCCCCCCCTAATACACTGCTGTATCCCACCCCTGTTCCCCTCCCCTTAATACAATGCTGCCAGATTAAGGCTGCCTGGAAGATAGAGCACTTCATTATGATGGGACTGCAATATATATCCCTCCCCCATGATCTAGTGATGTATTAAGGAGGGTGGTGTCCTTTATCTCTTCCC
Organism: Hyla sarda; assembly: GCF_029499605.1. Lineage (NCBI taxonomy): Eukaryota > Metazoa > Chordata > Amphibia > Anura > Hylidae > Hyla > Hyla sarda. The sequence continues at coordinate 107,277,389 of NC_079195.1, forward strand.
TGTCAGATATGCCCCTTCTTCTGGTAGGAGATTTCAATAATCTTTTGAATCCATCCATAGATTAATTTGGGAGTAGAGGGGCCCCTATAGAGTCTTCTGTTACCGGTCTAACTAGGTTTGTAGAGGAAGCTGGGTGGGTTCACTTATGGAGTCGGTGCAATCCTGCAGGTAGGCAGTATTCCTGCTACTCTAGTTCCCATGGAACTCTGTCACGTATTGATTTAGCGCTGGGTGTGGAGTTGGTGGAATATCTCCCCTGTCATTTATCGGATCATTCTCCTATTCATGTACACCTTAACTTTAGTTCTAGTCCTAGAGTTAGAGGGTCCTTGTGGCATCTTAATCCATACTGACTTCAGGTACCCACAATAGGCCACACCCTGGTAGCGGATATTGAATCTTTCCTGGAAATTAATTGTGGCTCAGCTTCGCTGGGTTTAGTGTGGGATTCTCTGAAGGCTTTTGTCCGAAGTGTGTTTATTAAAGACATTACAACATGTAAATTGAAGAATCGAGGAATACAGGAGTTGTTGCAATGGCAGGTGCTTTCTGCTGAGAGGGAGTTCATTGGGAGCCCATCTGGTGCTGTTCAGGTTCGCTGGCAGTCTTTGAGTACTCTACTGGATGTACATCTACTGCACATGGCAGATAATAAAGGTTTTTTGCAGCAGCAATATTTTGAAAGTGGGGAAAGCACTGGCCGTTTATTGGTACGTATGATTCGGGTGCAGCAGGGGTCCATGGCCATTCTCTGTCTCTGCAATGGTGCTGGGTCTCTGGTGCAGGAAGATGCTAAAATTCTTGATGTGTTGGTCTTTTTTTATGAGGAGACGTATTCCTCCAAATTGTTTTATGATGATGTTCCTGTGTATCAATTTGTTTCCTCTATCCCGGTGGCAGCCTTATCGCAGACCGAGAGAGACTTCCTGAACATACTTTGAGAGAATTGGAGGAGGCCCTGGGTAATTTGCAAAATCACCAAGTCATCAGGGGTGGATGGGCTACCCAATGAATATCTTAAACAATATAGTGATTTACTGCTTCATTAGTTACTAGAAGTTCTGCAGGCTGCTGAAGTTCAGAGGGGCTTACCTACTTCTATGTCATAGTACTATTGCTGAAGCCTGGAAAAGATCCACTTTTGGCGGGTTCTTACCAACCAATCTCATTGTTGTGTTCAGATATTAAACTGTTGGCAATGGCGTTTTCTGTGGAGGGTGATGCGTCATATCGGCTTCGGTCCTCAAAGGTTGTTTTGATTTGTTCATGTGTGTTTTTTATGTTTTATCAAAAACAAAACAAAAACCTTAATAAATCTTTCTGATTAAAAAAATAAAAATATTGATCAAGGGGATTCCTACAAATAAAAAACAGAGACTAAGGATCATAAATGTTCCTAATCTCTGTACCTGAGACAAGGTTGTGTTATATAAGAAGCTGTTCATAGATGATATACTTATTAACAACACATATATCTTCATGTATAAGGGAGAGACTATGACATTAGTGTTGCTCACGAATATTCGCAATTCGAATATTATTCGCGAATATCGCATATTCGCGAATTCGCGAATTTCGCGAATATAGCGCTATATATTCGTAATTACGAATATTGTTTTTTTTTTTTTTTTTTTCCCACAGTACACATCACAGTGATCACCCCTCTCTGCTTCCAGCTTGTGTGGTGTAAAGAAGGCTGTAATACTACTGTGTGAGACTGGCGTGCGAAAAATCGCATATGCTAATTTTCGCATATGCGAATTTTGTATATGCTGATATTCACATATGTAAATTTTTCGCATACGGGAATGTTCGCATATGCGAAAATAAAACGAGAATATAACGAATATGCGAATATTCGCGAATATATGACGAATATTCGTCCATATTTTCGCAAATATTCGCGAATTCGAATATGGCCTATGCCGCTCAACACTATATGACATCTCTACAGGTCTAGATTTCACATCTAGCTTGATTGTTATCAGTAATTAATATACATATTCATTACCTGTCTCGTGGTTCCTTTCTTGCAGCTGACGAGGGTATATGTCACGTTCACCTTCTCACCGGGCATCAGTCACCTGTAAAAAGACACCGGTATGATAACATGCTCCTTATACATGCTAAAGACGCTAATATATATAACACTCTAGGGCCAGAACTACTTATCTCAGGGATTATGAAATCGCATAAGAAAAGGGAATAAAAAATAAATAAATAAAGGAACACATTGGGATCTAGATGATTTTTTATAACTTAAAATATTTTGCACATTTTAAATATTAAAAAAAAAATTTCATCTAAAAATGTTTATAATAAATAAAACAGTTAATCATGTAATAGGAATGTATGCCCTTTAATTCTGAAAGGGGGGGGGTTGAATTATTTTATACATTTTTTACCCCTCTGTCCCTCCTCTTTTATTCCTCCTGTCATCCTTGTCCACACCTCACCCCTGTTAACCCCTGCCCCCGTCTCCCATGTTCACCAACCTTTCTCCCGAGTCCACCCTCTTGTCATCCATGTCTACGTTGGCCAACCCTTTCCAACCCGTTACCTATGTTAACCATCTCCGTCCACCCCTCTGACAACCCCCAACCCCCCCTGTCTACCGTCTACCTCTCTGTCACCCATGTCCATTACCTATTCTTCCCTCTGTCCCTTTGTCACTCCTGTCCACCCCTCTTTTACCCCTTTGTCATCCCTGTACACCCCTCTAACCTCCTGTCACCCATGTTCACCCCCCATTCTCCACCCCACTGGCCTCATCCTTGTCACCTATGTCCATCTGTTCTGTCCCTTTGTTACCCCTGTCCACCCCTCTGTCAACCCCTACGCCCACCTGTCACCCATCTACACTCTTCTACACCCATCACCCTAGTCTTTCTCCCTCAACCTATTTTCATTTCCTTCCCCACAAATATATATAATATTAAAAAGTGTAATCACCACAGCCCAAATTGCTTAACTTTAGACCCCTACATAATATAATCTAAAAATGTCTCATCTCAAATTCCCATGTCAGATCTTTCCCGTCCTCCACTCTTTCCTGCGCTCTAATACAATGCTGACTCCCCTCCTGAGCTCTAATACAATGCTAAATCCCTAATCAAATACACTGCAGACCCCCCTCCCCCTAATATACTGCTGATCCCCTCCCCTAATACATTGCTGTTCCCCTTATCTCCCATCCCCCCAATACACTGCTGTTCCCCTCCCCCTAATGCTGACCCCCTTCCTCTCCCATCCCCCCTAATACACTGCTGGTTCCCCCTCCCATCCCCCTATTACACTGCTGATCCCCCTCCCATCCCCCCTAATACAATGCTGATCCCTTCTCACCTAATACAATGCTCATCCACCCTCCCCTAATACCATGCTGATCACCCCTCCCCCTAATACAATGCTGATCCCCTCTTCCCATAATACAATGCTGATCCCCCTCCCCCTAATACAATGCTGATCCCCTCTCCCCCTAATACAATGCTGATCCCTCTCCCCCTAATACAATGCTGATCCCCCTCCCCCTAATACAATGCTGATCCCCCATCCCCCTAATACAATGCTGATTTCCCCATCCCCCTAATACAATACTTATTCCCCCATCCCCCTAATACAATACTGATCATCCCCTCCCCCTAATACAATGCTGACCCCCCTCCCCTTCCATCCCCCCAAAACACTGCTGCCATCCCCCTAATACACTGCTGATCCCCCTCCCATCCACCCAATACATTGCTGATCCCCCCTCCCATCCCCCTAATACACTGCTGATCCCCCCTCCCATCTCCCCTAATACAATGCTGATCCACCCCTCCCCCTAATACAATACTGATCCCCCCCCCCCCCCGGTCCCCCTCTACTTAATACAATGCTGTTCCCCCCCATGGCCAGATTAAGGCTGCCTGGAAGACGGAGCACTTCATTATGATGCCCCCCCCCCCCCCCGACAGTTCCCACAAATTAGGTGCAGTATAGTTCCACCACATTAGGTTGTAGTTCCCCCAGATTAGGTGCAGTATATGTCCCCGCACATTTGGTTGGCACTAAAAGTCCTCGCACATTAGGATTTGCAGTACAGTTCCCCCACATTAGGTGTGCAGTACAGTTCCCCCACATTAGGTGTGCATTACAGTTCCCCCACATTAGGTGTGCAGTACAGTTTCCCCACATTAGGTGTGCAGTACAGTTCCCCCACATTAGATGTGCAATAAAGTTCCCCCACATTAGGTGTGCAGTACAGTTCCCCCACATTAGGTGTGCAGTACAGTTCCACCACATTAGGTGTGCAGTACAGTTCCCCCACATTAGGTGCAGTACAGTTCCCCCACATTAGTTGCAGTACAGTTCTCCCACATTAGGTGCAGTACAGTTCCCCCACATTAGGTTGGCAGTATAGTTCCCCACATTAGGTGCAGTATAATTCCCCCACATTAGGTGCAGTATAGCTCCCCCACATTAGGTGCAGTATAGCTCCCCCACATTAGGTGCAGTATAGTCCCCCACATTAGGTTGACAGTATAGTACCCCACATTAGGTTGGCAGTATAGTTCCCCACATTAGGTTGGCAGTATAGTCCCCCACATTAGGTTGGCAGTATAGTCCCCCACATTAGGGTGGCAGTATAGTCCCCCACATTAGGTGCAGTATAGTTCCCCACATTACGTGCAGTATAGTTCCCCCACATTAGGTGCAGTATAGCTCCCCCACATTAGGTGCAGTATACTTTCCCCACATAAGGTGCAGTATAGTTCCCCCACATTAGGTGCAGTATAGTTCCCCCACATTAGGTGCAGTATAGTTCCCCACATTAGGTGCAGTACAGTTCCCCCACAGACATTCAGCCTTCAGCCATATACAGTGTATGGCTGGAGGCTGTATGCCTGTTTACTGCCCCACTTCAGTATTCCGACCACCACTCCGGGGTCACAATCTACTGCTATGGCCTATGGGCCATAGCAGTAGGTCCCAAGACCAGGGTGGGGTGGTCGGAACACTGAATATGACGTGCCACTGGTCACTAACCATGCGCATGCGTCCTCCTCACTGCTCCACTCTGCTCTGTTACTATGGGTGCATGCACGGGACGTCCCTGCGTGCGCTACCTCCCGGAGGCCCCTTCGTTTTTAAAATAAATGCGGGGCCGCAGAGAGGTAACCGGGGCATCCTTGTGTCCCGAAAAGATTTTTCAGGACACAGGGATGTCCCTAATGTGACGGGTGCAGCCTGCGGGCACGGGGTCCGGAGCAGGCGCTCCATAAGCGCCAATGATGATCCATCCCTGGTGGCCGCTGGAGGGGGGAAAAAATGCAGCCACATCTCAAAGCGGCCCCAGGGCAGGCAGCCCATTGGGAAATTTCCCGGTAAGCCAGTCCAGCCCTGCCCCTATGTTACCCATGTACACTCCTCTACACCCCTAACCCCCCCTCTGTCCCCCATATACACCCCTTTATCACCCATGTACACTCCTCTACACACCTGTACACTCCTCTACACTCCTGAGCTCTAATACAATGCTAACTCCCTAATCAAATACACTGCAGACCCCCCCCACTAATACACTGCAGACCCCCCTCCCCCTAATATACTGCTGATCCCCTCCCCCTACTACACTGCTCTTCCCCTCCTCTCCCATCCCCCCTAATACACTGCTGTTCCCCTCCCTTCCCCCTAATGTTGACCCCCTTCCTTTCTCATCCCCCTAATACATTGCTGATCCCCCTCCCATCCCCCTAATACACTGCCGATCCCCCCCATCCCCCCTAATACAATACTGATCCACCCTCCCCCTAATACCATTCTGATCGCCCCTCCCCCTAATACAATGCTTATTCCCCCATCCCCCTTATACAATACTGATCACCACCTCCCCCTTATACAATGCTGACCCGCCTCCCCTTCCATCCCCCCAAAACACTGCTGCCATCCCCCCTAATACACTGCTGATTTCCCCTCCCATCCCCCCCCCTAATACACTGCTGATCCCCCTCCCATCTCCCCTAATAAAATGCTGATCCACCCCTCCCCCTTATACAATGTTGATCCCCCCCGGCCCCCCTAATACACTGCTGTATCCCACCCCTGTCCCCCTCCACTTAATACAATGCTGACTCCCCTCCTGAGCTCTAATACAATGCTAACTCCCTAATCAAATACACTGCAGACCCCCCCCACTAATACACTGCAGACCCCCTCCCCCTAATATACTGCTGATCCCCTCCTCTCCCATCCCCCCTAATACACTGCTGTTCCCCTCCCCCTAATGCTGACCCCCTTTCTCTCCCATCCCCCCTAATACACTGCTGATCCCCCTCCCATCCCCCTAATACACTGCTGATCCTCCTCCCATCCCTCCTGATACAATGCTGATCCCTTCTCACCTAATACCATGCTGATCACCCCTCCCCCTAATACAATGCTGATCCCCTCTTCCCATAATACAATGCTGATCCCCCTCCCCCTAATACAATGCTGATTCCCCCATCCCCCTAATACAATGCTGATTTCCCCATCCCCCTAATACAATACTTATTCCCCCATCACCCTAATACAATACTGATCACCCCCTCCCCCTAATACAATGCTGACCTCCCTCCCCTTCCATCCTCCCAAAACACTGCTGCCATCCCCCCTAAAACACTGCTGATCCCCCCTCCCATCCCCCCTAATACACTACTGATCCCCCCTCCCATCTCCCCTAATACAATGCTGATCCACCCCTCCCCCTAATACAATGCTGATCCCCCCCTGCCCCTCCTAATACACTGCTGTTTCCCACCCCTTTCTCCCTCCACTTAATACAATGCTTCCTCCCCCCCCCCCCCATGGCCACATTAAGGCTGCCTGGAAGACGGAGCACTTCATTATGATGCCCCCCCCCTCCGACAGTTCCCCCACGTTAGGTGCAGTATAGTTCCCCCACATTAGGTTGTAGTTCCCCCAGATTAGGTGCAGTATAAGTCCCCGCACATTAGGTGTGCAGTACAGTTCCCCAACATTAGGTGTGCAGTACAGTTCCCCCACATTAGGTGTGCAATACAGTTCGCCCACATTAGGTGTGCAGTATAGTTCCCCCACATTAGGTGTAGTACAGTTCCCCCACATTAGGTGCAGTACAGTTCCCCCACATTAGGTGCAGTACAGTTCCCCCACATTAGTTGCAGTACAGTTCCCCCACATTAGGTGCAGTACAGTTCCCCCACATTAGGTTGGCAGTATAGTTCCCCACATTAGGTGCACTATAATTCTCCCACATTAGATGCAGTATAGCTCCCCCACATTAGGTGCAGTATAGTCCTCCACATTAGGTTAGCAGTATAGTACCCCACATTACATTGACAGTATAGTTCCCCACATTAGGTTGGCAGTATAGTCCCCCACATTAGGTGCAGAATAGTTCCCCACATTACGTGCAGTATAGTTCCCCACATTAGGTGCAGTATAGTCCCCCACATTAGGTGCAGTATAGTTCCCCCACATTAGGTGCAGTATAGTCCCCCACATTAAGTGCAGTACAGTTCCCCCACAGACATTCAGCCTTCAGCCATATACAGTGTATGGCTGGAGGCTGTATGCCTGTTTACTGCCCCACTTCAGTATTCCGACCACCACTCCGGGGTCACAATCTACTGCTATGGCCTATGGGCCATAGCAGTAGGTCTCGGGACCGGAGGTGGGGTGGTCGGAACACTGAAGATGATGTGCCGCTGGTCACTTGCGTCCTCCTCACTGCTACGCTCTGCTCTGTTTCTATGGGCGCACGCACGGTACGTCAGTGACGTCCCTGCATGCACTAGCTCCCGGAGGCCCCTGCGTTTTTAAAGTTAACGCGGGGCCGCAGAGAAGTAACCGGGGCATCCTTGTGTCCCAAAAAGATTTTTCAGGACACAGGGATGTCCCTAATGTGACGGGTGTCCCCTGCCGGCACGGAATCCGGAGAAAGTGCTCCATAAGCGCCAATGATGATCCGGCCCTGGTGGCCGCTGGAGGCGGAAAAAAAATGCAGCCACATCTCAAAGCAGCTCCAGGGCCGGCTGCCCATTGGGAAATTTCCAGTCCGGCCCTGCCCCTATGTTACCCATGTACACTCCTCTACACTCTTCTGTCCCCCATATACACCCCTTTATCACCCATGTACACTCCTCTACACACCTGTACACTCCTCTACACTCCTGAGCTCTAATACAATGCTAACTCCCTAATCAAATACACTGCAGACCCCCCCACTAATACACTGCAGACCCCCTCCCCCTAACATATTGCTGACCCCCTCCCCCTAATACACTGCTGTTCCCCTCCTCTCCCATCCCCCCTAATACACTGCTGTTCCCCTCCCCCTAATGCTGACCCCCCTTTTTCTCCCTTCCCCCCTAATACACTGCTGATCCCCTTCCCATCCCGCTAATACACTGCCGATCCCCCCCATCCCCTCTAATAGAATGCTGATCCACCCTCCCCCTAATACAATGCTGATCCACCCTCCCCCTAATACCATGCTGATCCCCCTCCCCCTAATACAATGCTGATTCCCCCATCCCCCTAATACAATGCTGATCTCCCCATCCCCCTAATACAATGCTTATTCCCCCATCCCCCCTTATACAATACTGATCACCCCCTCCCCCTAATACAATGCTGACACCCCCTCCCCTTCTATCCCCCCAAAACACTGCTGCAATCCCCCCCTAATACACTGCTAACCCCCCTCCCATCCCCCCTGATACACTACTGATCCCCCCTCCCATCTCCCCTAATACAATGCTGATCCACCCCTTCCCCTACTACAATGCTGTTCCCACCCCCCTGGCCCCCTCTAATACACTGCTGTATCCCACCCCTGTCCCCCTCCACTTAATACAATGCTGCCCCCCCCCCCCCCAGGGCCAAATTATGGCTGCCTGGAAGAAAGAGCACTACATTATGATGCCCCCCCCCCCCACCAGTTCCCCCACATTAGGTGCAGTATAGTTCCCCCACATGAGGTTGTAGTTCCCCCAGATTAGGTGCAGTATAAGTCCCTGCACATTAGGTTGGCAGTACAAGTCCCAGCACAATAGGTGTGTAGTACAGTTCCCCCACATTAGGTGTGCAGTACAGTTCCCCCACATTAGGTGTAGTATAGTTCCCCCACATTAGGTGCAGTACAGTTCCCCCACATTAGGTGTGCAGTACAGTTCCCCCACATTGCACATTGCGACTCTTTCCCCTTTTTTTTTCTTTGCTCGTCAACTTTGGTAAGGGCACCATGCAAATTTTTTGTCAGTGTTCTTATGCACAGAAATATTCTTGTTAAGTGTTTTTCTAGTTCGATTGACCCTGATGGTGGCTTTGTGTGCCTTTATGGCGAATTTTACCATGTGCCTTTTATATTGGCTGCAATATTTATCCTTCCATCATATTCTAGTGATATATTAAGGAGGGTGGTGTCCTTTTTCTCTTCCCTGCCAGATGTGCCCCTTCTTCAGGTAGGAGATTTCAATAATCTTTTGAATCCATTCATAGATTAATTTGGGGGTAGAGGGGCACATATAGAGTCTTCTGTTACCAATCTGACTAGGTTTGTAGAGGAAGCTGGGTGGGTTGACTTATGGAGTCAGTGCAATCCTGCAGGTAGGCAGTATTCCTGCTACTCTAGTTCCCAGGGTACTTTGTCACGTATTGATTTAGCGCTGGGTCATGAGCTGATCTTTTGTGGCGTTGGTGGAATATCTCCCATGTCATTTATCGGAACATTCTCCTATTCATGTACACCTTAACCTCAGTTCTAGTCCTAGAGTTAGGGGGTCCTTGTGGCATCTTAATCCATACTGGCTTCAGGTATTCACAATAGGCCACACCCTGGTAGCGGATATTGAATCTTTCCTGGAAATTAATTGTGGCTCAGCTTCGCTGGGGGTAGTGTGGGATTCTCTGAAGGCTTTTGTCCGGGGTGTGTTTATTAGAGATTTTACCACATGTAAATGAAAGAATTCAGGAATACAGGAGTTGTTGCAATGGCAGGTGCTTTCTGCTGAGAGGGAGTTCCTTGGGAGCCCGTCTGGTGCTGTTCAGGTTCGCTGGCAGTCTTTGAGTACTCTACTGGATGTACATCTACTGCACATGGCTGATAATAAAGGTTTTTTTCAGAAGCAGCAATATTTTGAAAGTGGGGAAAGCACTGGCCGTTTATTGGCACGTATGATTCGGGTGCAGCAGGGGCCCATGACCATTCTCTGTCTCTGCAATGGTGCTGGGTCTCTGGTGCAGGAAGATACTAAAATTCTTGATGGGTTGGTCTTTTTTTATGAGGAGTCGTATTCCTCCAAAATGTTTTATGATGGTGTTACTGTGTATCAATTTGTTTCCTCTATCCCGGTGGCAGGCCTGTCGCAGACCCAAAGAGACTTCCTGAACATACTTTGAGAGAGTTGGAGGAGGCCCTGGGTAATTTGCTAAATCACCAAGTCATCAGGGGTGGATGGGCTACCCAATGAATATCTTAAACAATATAGTGATTTACTGCTTCATTAGTTACTAGAAGTACTGCAGGCTGCTGAAGTTGAGAGGGGCTTACCTACTTCTATGTCACAGGCTATTATAGTACTATTGCTGAAGCCTGGGAAAGATCCACTTTTGGCGGGTTCTTACTGACCAATCTCATTGTTGTGTTCAGATATTAAACTGACTGAGGATTCCGATATGGTACCATAGATGAACGCATAGCTCTACATGCTAATGATATGCTTCTTTTCTTGGGTGATGTGGTCTTTGTGCCCTCCCCTTATTGGTTTACATATATTGATGTGTCTTTGCTCTGTGTTGGCCTTAATGTGTGGTGATTCTTTTGTTTCATGTTTTTTTTCCTTTTTTTATTTTCCTTCCCTTATAGCCCGGTTTGAAATTCTCCTACTCCTAATGTGTCTTCCAAGGCTTATCTTTTTCTTTTCTTTTTTGGTGACTGCTACACGGGTTATAACATGGTGCTCTAGTTATATTTGTCATAAGAACCTGGAGGGAGGTGTCATTCGTGGGGGTGGGGGGAAGGAATGGGGGTTGTTTTGACTTATTCATGTGTGTTATTTATGTTTTATCAAAAACAAAAACCTTAATAAATCTTTCTGATTAAAAAAAATAAAAAATATTGATAAAGGGGATTCCTACAAATAACAAAGAGAGACTAAGGATCATAAATGTTCCTAATGTCTGTACCTGAGACAAGGTTGTGTTATATAAAAAGCTGTTCATAGATGATATACTTATTAACAACACATATATCTTCGTGTATAAGGGAGAGACTATGACATCTCTACAGGTCTAGATTTTACATCTAGCCTGATTGTTATCAGTAATTAATATAAATATTAATTACCTGTCTCGTGGTTCCTTTCTTGCAGCTGATGAGGATATATGTCACGTTCACCTTCTCACCGGGCATCAGTCACCTGTAAAAAGACACCGGTATGATAACATGCTCCTTATACATGCTACAGACACTAATATATATAACACTCTAGGGCCAGAACTACTTATCTCAGGGATTATGAAACCGCATAAGAAAAGGGAACAAAAAATAAATAAATAAAGGAACACATTGGGATCTAGATGATTTTATCTAACTTAAAATATTTTGTACATTTTAAATATTTTAAAAAAATATATTTAATCTAAAAATTGTTATAATATATAAAACAGTTAATCATGTAATAGGAATGTATGCCCTTTAATTCTGAAAGGGGGTGGTTGAATTATTTTATTAATTGTTTTACCCCTCTGTCCCTCCTCTTTTATACCTCCTGTCATCCTTGTCCACCCATACCCCTGTTAACCCCTGCCCTCGTCTCCCATGTCCACCCCCCTTTCTCCCGAGTCCACCCTCTTGTCATCCATGTCTACCTTGGCCAACCCTTTCCAACCCCTGTTACCTATGTTCACCATTTCCGTCCACCCCTCTGACAACCCCCCCCCCCCCCCGTCTACCTCTCTGTCACCCATGTCCATTCCCTATTCTCCCCTCTGTCCCTTTGTCACTCCTGTCCACCCCTCTTTTACCCCTTTGTCATCCCTGTCCACCCCTCTAATCTCCTGTCTCCCATGTCCACCCTCCTGTCATCCATGTCCACCTTGGCCACCCCTCTGTCACCCATTTTCACCCCCATTCACCACCCCACTGGCCTCATCCTTGTCACCTATGTCCATCTGTTCTGTCCCTTTGTCACCCCTGTCCACCCCTCGGTCACCCCCTACGCCCACCTGTCACCCATCTACACTCTTCTACACCCATCACCCTAGTCTTTCTCCCTCAACCTATTTTCATTTCCTTCCCCACAAATATATATAATATTAAAATATATAATCACCACACCCCAAATTGCCTAACTTTAGACCCTTACATAATATAATCTAAAAATGCCTCATCTCAAATTCCCATGTCAGATCTTTCCCGTCCTCCACTCTTTCCTGCGCTCTAATACAATGCTGACTCCCCTCCTGAGCTCTAATACAATGCTAACTCCCTAAACACATACACTGCAGACCCCCCCCCCCACTAATACACTGCAGACCCCCTCCTCCTAATACACTACTGATCCCCTCCCCTAATACTTTGCTGTTCCCCTCCTCTCCCATCCCCCCTAATACACTGCGGTTCCCCTCCCCTCCCCCTAATGCTGACCCCCTTCCTCTCCCATCCCCCCTAATACACTGCTGATCCCCTCCCATCCCCCTAATACACTGCTGATCCCCCTCCCATCCCCCCTGATACAATGCTGATCCCTTCTCACCTAATACAATGCTGATCCACCCTCCCCCTAATACCATGCTGATCCCCTCTCCCCCTAATACAATGCTGATCCCCCTCCCCCTAATACAATGCTGATACCCCCATCCCCCTAATACAATACTTATTCCCCATCACCCTAATACAATACTGATCACCCCCTCCCCCTAATACAATGCTGCCCCCCTCCTTTTCCATCCCCCCAAAACACTGCTGCCATCCCCCTAATACACTGCTGATCCCCCCCTCCCATCTCCCCTAATACAATGCTGATTCCCCCCACCTGCCCCTCCTAATACACTGCTGTATCCCACCCCTGTCCCCCTCCACTTAATACAATGCTGTCCCCCCCATGGCCAGATTAAGGCTGCCTGGAAGACGGAGCATTTCATTATGATGCCCCCCCCCCCCCGACAGTTCCCCCATATTAGGTGCAGTTAAGTTCCCCCACATTAGGTTGTAGTTCCCCCAGATTAGGTGCAGTATAAATCCCCGCACATTAGGGGTGCAGTACAGTTCTCCCACATTAGGTGTAGTATAGTTCCCCCACATTAGGTGTGCAGTACAGTTCCCCCACATTAGGTGTGCAGTACAGTTCCCCCACATTAGGTGTGCAGTACAGTTCCCCCACATTAGGTGTGCAATACAGTTCCCCCACATTAGGTGTGCAGTATAGTTCCCCCACAGACATTCAGCCTTCAGCCATATACAGTGTATGGCTGGAGGCTGTATGCCTGTTTACTGCCCCACTTCAGTATTCCGACCACCACTCCGGGGTCACAATCTACTGCTATGGCCTATGGGCCATAGCAGTAGGTCCCGGGACCGGAGGTGGGGTGGTCGGAACACTGAAGATGATGTGCCGCTGGTCACTTGCGTCCTCCTCACTGCTACGCTCTGCTCTGTTTCTATGGGCGCACGCACGGGACGTCAGTTAACGCGGGGCCGCAGAGAGGTAACCGGTGCATCCTTGTGTCCCAAAAAGATTTTTCAGGACACAGGGATGTCCCTAATGTGACGGGTGCCCCCTGCCAGCACGGAATCCGGAGAAAGCGCTCCATAAGCGCCAATGCTGATCCGGCCCTGGTGGCCGCTGGAGGCGGAAAAAAATGCAGCCACATCTCAAAGCGGCTCCAGGGCCGGCGGCCCATTGGGAAATTTCCAGTCCGGCCCTGCCCCTATGTTACCCATGTACACTCCTCTATACCCTTCTGTCCCCCATATACACCCCTTTATCACCCATGTACACTCCTCTACACTCCTGAGCTCTAATACAATGCTAACTCCCTAATCAAATACACTGCAGACCCCCCCACTAATACACTGCAGACCCCCTCCCCCTAACATATTGCTGATCCCCTCCCCCTAATACACTGCTGTTCCCATCCTCTCCCATCCCCCCTAATACACTGCTGTTCCCCTCCCCCTAATGCTGACCCCCCTTTCTCTCCCATCCCCCTAATACACTGCTGATCCCCTTCCCATCCCGCTAATACACTGCCGATCCCCCCCATCCCCTCTAATAGAATGCTGATCCACCCTCCCCCTAATACAATGCTGATCCACCCTCCCCCTAATACCATGCTGACCACCCCTCCCCCTAATACAATGCTGATCCCCTCTCCCCCTAATACAATGCTGATCCCCCTCCCCTAATACAATGCTGATTCCCCCATCCCCCTAATACAATGCTGATTTCCCCATCCCCCTAATACAATGCTTATTCCCCCATCCCCCCTTATACAATACTGATCACCCCCTCCCCCTAATACAATGCTGACCCCCCTCCCCTTCCATCCCCCCAAAACACTGCTGCCATCCCCCCTAATACACTGCTGATCCCCCTCCCATCCCCCTAATACACTACTGATCCCCCCTCCCATCTCCCCTCATACAATGCTGATCCACCCCTCCCCCTACTACAATGCTGTTCCCACCCCCCTGGCCCCCTCTAATACACTGCTGTATCCCACCCCTGTCCCCCTCCACTTAATAAAATGCTGCCCCCCCCCCCCCCAGGGCCAGATTAAGGCTGCCTGGAAGAAAGAGCACTTCATTATGATGGCCCCCCCCCCGCCAGTTCCCCCACATTAGGTGCAGTATAGTTCCCCCACATGAGGTTGTAGTTCCCCCAGATTAGGTGCAGTATAAGTCCCTGCACATTAGGTTGGCAGTACAAGTCCCAGCACAATAGGTGTGTAGTACAGTTCCCCCACATTAGGTATGCAGTACAGTACCCCCACATTAGGTGTGCAGTACAGTACCCCCACATTAGGTGTAGTATAGTTCCCCCACATTAGGTGCAGTACAGTTCCCCCACATTAGGTGTGCAGTACAGTTCCCCCACATTGCACATTGCGACTCTTTCCCCCTTTTTTTTTTCCTTTGCTCGTCAACTTTGACAAAAAATTTGCATGGTGCCCTTACCAGTGTTCTTATGCACAGGAATATTCTTGTTAAGTGTTTTTCTAGTTCGATTGACCATGATGGTGGCTTTGTGTGCCTTTATGGCGAATTTTACCATGTGCCTTTTATATTGGCTGCAATATTTATCCTTCCATCATATTCTAGTGATATATTAAGAAGGGTGGTGTCCTTTGTCTCTTCCCTGCCAGATGTGCCCCTTCTTCAGGTAGGAGATTTCAATAATCTTTTGAATTCATTCATAGATTAATTTGGGGGTAGAGGGGCACATATAGAGTCTTCTGTTACCAATCTGACTAGGTTTGTAGAGGAAGCTGGGTGGGTTGACTTATGGAGTCGGTGCAATCCTGCAGGTAGGCAGTATTCCTGCTACTCTAGTTCCCAGGGTACTCTGTCACGTATTGATTTAGCGCTGGGTAATGAGCTGATCTTTTGTGGCGTTGGTGGAATATCTCCCATGTCATTTATCGGATCATTCTCCTATTCATGTACACCTTAACTTCAGTTCTAGTCCTAGAGTTAGGGGTTCCTTGTGGCATCTTAATCCATACTGGCTTCAGGTATTCACAATAGGCCACACCCTGGTAGCGGATATTGAATATTTCCTGGAAATTAATTGTGGCTCAGCTTCGCTGGGGGTAGTGTGGGATTCTCTGAAGGCTTTTGTCCGGGGTGTGTTTATTAGAGATTTTACCACATGTAAAGAATTCAGGAATACAGGAGTTGTTGCAATGGCAGGTGCTTTCTGCTGAGAGGGAGTTCCTTGGGAGCCCGTCTGGTGCTGTTCAGGTTCGTTGGCAGTCTTTGAGTACTCTACTGGATGTACATCTACTGCACATGGCTGATAATAAAGGTTTTTTTCAGCAGCAGCAATATTTTGAAAGTGGGGAAAGCACTGGCCGTTTATTGGCACGTATGATTCGGGTGCAGCAGGGGTCCATGACCATTCTCTGTCTCTGCAATGGTGCTGGGTCTCTGGTGCAGGAAGATACTAAAATTCTTGATGGGTTGGTCTTTTTTTATGAGGAGTCGTATTCCTCCAAAATGTTTTATGATGATGTTACTGTGTATCAATTTGTTTCCTCTATCCCGGTGGCAGGCCTGTCGCAGACCCAAAGAGACTTCCTGAACATACTTTGAGAGAGTTGGAGGAGGCCCTGGGTAATTTGCTAAATCACCAAGTCAGCGGGTGGATGGGCTACCCAATGAATATCTTAAACAATATAGTGATTTACTGCTTCATTAGATACTAGAAGTACTGCAGGCTGATGAAGTTGAGAGGGGCTTACCTACTTCTATGTCAGAGGCTATTATAGTACTATTGCTGAAGCCTGGGAAAGATCTACTTTTGGCGGGTTCTTACTGACCAATCTCATTGTTGTGTTCAGATATTAAACTGACTGAGGATTCCGATATGGTACCCTAGATGAACGCATAGCTCTATATGCTGATGATATGCTTCTTTTCTTGGGTGATGTGGTCTTTGTGCCCTCCACTTATTGGTTTACATATATTGATGTGTCTTTGCTCTGTGTCGGCCTTAATGTGTGGTGATTCTTTTGTTTCATGTTTTTTTTTCTTTTTCTTCTTTTCCTTCCCTTATAGCCCTGTTTGAAATTCTCCTACTCCTAATGTGTTTTCCAAGGCTTATCTTTTTCTTTTCTTTTTTGGTGACTGCTACACGGGTTATAACATGGTGCTCTAGTTTATATTTGTCATAAGAACCTGGAGGGAGGTGTCATTCGTGGGGGTGGGGGGAAGGAATGGGGGTTGTTTTGATTTATTCATGTGTGTCAAAAACAAAACAAAAACCTTAATAAATCTTTCTGATTAAAAAAAATAAAAATATTGATAAAGGGGATTCCTACAAATAACAAAGAGAGACAAAGGATCATAAATGTTCCTAATGTCTGTACCTGAGACAAGGTTGTGTTATATAAGAAGCTGTTCATAGATGATATACTTATTAACAACACATATATCTTCGTGTATAAGGGAGAGACTAAAACATCTCTACAGGTCTAGATTTCACATCTAGCCTGATCGTTATCAGTAATTAATATAAATATTAATTACCTGTCTCGTGGTTCCTTTCTTGCAGCTGATGAGGGTACATGTCACGTTCACCTTCTCACCGGGCATCAGTCACCTGTAAAAAGACACCGGTATGATAACATGCTCCTTATACATGCTACAGACGCTAATATATATAACACTCTAGGGCCAGAACTACTTATCTCAGGGATTATGAAACCACATAAGAAAAGGGAACACAAAATAAATAAATAAAAGAACACATTGGGATCTAGATTATTATTTTTTCTTACTTAAAATATTTTGTACATTTTAAATACTTTTTTTTATAAAATATTTTATCAATTTTTTTTATAATATATAAAACAGTTAATCATGTAATAGGAATGTATGCCCTTTAATTCTGAAAGGGGGGGCGTTGAATTATTTTATTAATTGTTTTACCCCTCTGTCCACCCTCTTTTATTCCCCTTGTCATCCTTGTCCACCCCTGTTAACTCCCGCCCCCCCCCCCCCCCCGTCTCCCATGTCCACCCCCATTTCTCCCGAGTCCACCCTCTTGTCATCAATGTCTACCTTGGCCAACCCTTTCCAACCCCTGTTACCTATGTTCACCATCTCCGTCCACCCTTCTGACAACCCCCAACCCCCCCCCCCCCCCCCACATCTACCTCTCTGTCACCCATGTCCATTCCCTATTCTTCCCTCTGTCCCTTTGTCACTCCTGTCCACCCCTCTTTTACCCCTTTGTCATCCCTGTCCACCCCTCTAATCTCCTGTCTCCCATGTTCACCCTCCTGTCATCCATGTCCACCTTGGCCACCCCTCTGTCACCCATTTTCACCCCCTATTCTCCACCCCACTGGCCTCATCCTTGTCACCTATGTCCATCTGTTCTGTCCCTTTGTCACCCCTGTCCACCCCTCGGTCACCCCCAACGCCCACCTGTCACCCATCTACACTCTTCTACACCCATCACCCTAGTCTTTCTCCCTCAACCTATTTACATTTCCTTCCCCAAAAATATATATATAATATTAAAATATATAATCACCACAGCCCAAATTGCCTAACATTAGACCCCTACATAATATAATCTAAAAATGCCTCATCTCAAATTCTCATGTCAGATCTTTCCCGTCCTCCACTCTTTCCTGTACAATGCTGACTCCCCTCCTGAGCTCTAATACAATGCTAACTCCCTAATCAAATACACTGCAGACCCCCCCACTAATACACTGCAGATCCCCTCCCCCTAATATACTGCTGATCCCCTCCCCTAATACTTTGCTGTTCCCCTCCTC
This sequence comes from Hyla sarda, assembly GCF_029499605.1. Classification (NCBI taxonomy): domain Eukaryota; kingdom Metazoa; phylum Chordata; class Amphibia; order Anura; family Hylidae; genus Hyla; species Hyla sarda. Next base: position 107,295,908 of record NC_079195.1, read on the forward strand.
TCCCATCCCCCCTAATACACTGCTGTTCCCCTCCCCCTAATGCTGACCCCCTTCCTCTCCCATCCCCCCTAATACACTGCTGATCCCCCTCCCATCCCCCTAATACACTGCTGATCCCCCTCCCATCCCCCTGATACAATGCTGATCCCTTCTCACCTAATACAATGCTGATCCACCCTCCCCCTAATACCATGCTGATCCCCTCTCCCCCTAATACAATGCTGATCTGATTCCCCCATCCCCCTAATACAATACTTATTCCCCATCACATTAAGGCTGCCTGGAAGACGGAGCACTTCATTATGATGCCCCCCCCCCCGACAGTTCCCCCACAGTTCCCCCACATTAGGTGCAGTATAGTTCCCCCACATTAGGTTGTAGTTCCCCCAGATTAGGTGCAGTATAAGTCCCCGCACATTAGGAGTGCAGTACAGTTCCCCCACATTAGGTGTGCAGTACAGTTCCCCCACATTAGGTGTGCAGTATAGTTCCCCCACATTAGGTGTGCAGTATAGTTCCCCCACATTAGGTGTGCAGTATAGTTCCCCCACATTAGGTGCAGTACAGTTCCCCCACATTAGGTGCAGTACAGTTCCCCCACATTAGGTGCAGTACAGTTCCCCCACATTAGGTTGGCAGTATAGTTCCCCACATTAGGTGCAGTATAATTCCCCCACATTAGGTGCAGTATAGCTCCCCCACATTAGGTGCAGTATAGTCCCCCACATTAGTTTGGCAGTATAGTACCCCACATTAGTTTGGCAGTATAGTTCCCCACATTAGGTTGGCAGTATAGTACCCCATAATAGGTTGGCAGTATAGTCCCCCAGATTAGGTGCAGTATAGTTCCCCACATTACGTGCAGTATAGTTTCCCACATTAGGTGCAGTATAGTCCCCCACATTAGGTGCAGTATAGTTCACCCACATTAGATGCAGTATAGCTCCCTCACATTAGGTGCAGTATAGTTCCCCACATTAATGCAAGAGGTGCTGCTCTATCCCCGTAACCCGGCTTCCGTGCTGCAGACCGGCAGGGTGGCGTTCCCTTCCACGTGCAATAGTAGAAAACGGAAGATGTCCAGCACCAGGAAGGCAGGTAAAAACTTGTTTATTGAGGTACAAAAGTAACAAACAGCATATCAAGGAGCGTAGAGCCTACGCGTTTCAAGCTAAAGAGCCCTTAGTCAGTTCCCCACATTAGGTGCATTATACTTTCCCCACATTAGGTGCAGTATAATTCCCCCACATTAGGTGCAGTATAGTTCCCCACATTAGGTGCGGTATAGTTCCCCCACATTAGGTGTGCAGTCTAGTCCCCCACATTAGGTGCAGTACAGTTCCCCCACAGACATACAGCCTTCAGCCATATACAGTGTATGGCTGGAGGCTGTATGCCTGTTTACTGCCCCACTTCAGTATTCAGATCACCACTCCGGGGTCACAATCTACTGCTATGGCCTATGGGCCATAGCAGTAGGTCCCGGGACCGGAGGTGGGGTGGTCGGAACACTGAAGATGACGTGCCGCTGGACACTTACCATGCACGTGCGTCCTCCTCACTGCTCCGCTCTGCTCTGTTACTATGGGTGCACGCACGGGACGTCAGTTACGTCCCTGCGTGCGCTACCTCCCGGAGGCCCCTGAGTTTTTAAAGTTAATGCGCGCCGCCGAGAGGTAACCGGGGCATCCTTGTGTCCCGAAAAGATTTTTCAGGACACAGGGATGTCCCTAATGTGACGGGTGCCCCTGCTGGCACGGGGTCCGGAGCAGGCGCTCCATAAGCGCCAATGATGATCCGGCCCTGGCGGCAGGTGGAGGGGGAAAAAAATGCAGCCACATCTCAAAGCAGCCCCAGGGCCGGCGGCCCATTGGGAAATTTCCCGGTAGGCCAGTCCGGCCCTGCCCCTATGTTACCCATGTACACTCCTCTACACACCTGTACACTCCTGAGCTCTAATACAATGCTAACTCCCTAATCAAATACACTGCAGACCCCCCACTAATACACTGCAGACCCCCCTCCCCCTAATATACTGCTGATCCCCTCCCCCTAATACACTGCTATTCCCCTTATCTCCCATCCCCCCAATACACTGCTGTTCCCCTCCCCCTAATGCTGACCCGCTTCCTCTCCCATCCCCCCTAATACAATGCTGATCCCCCCTAATACAATGCTGATCTACCCTCCCCCTAATACAATGCTGATCCACCCTCCCCCTAACACCATGCTGATCGCCCCTCCCCCTAATACAATGCTGATCCCCTCTCCCCCTAATACAATGCTGATCCCACCTCCCCTTAATACAATGCTGATTCCCTCATCCCCCTAATACAATGCTGATTTCCCCATCCCCCTAATACAATGCTTATTTCCCATCCCCCTTGTACAATACTGACCCCCCCTCCCCTTCCATCCCCCCCAAAACATTGCTGCCATCCCCCCTAATACACTGCTGATCCCCCCTCCCATCTCCCCTAATACAATGCTGATCCCCCCCCTGTCCCCCCTCCACTTAGTCACTTAATACAATTCTGAATCCATCCATAGATTAATTTGGGGGTAGAGAGGCCCCTATAGAGTCTTCTATTACTGGTCTGACTAGGTTTGTAGAGGAAGCTGGATGGGTTGACTTATGGAGTCGGTGGAATCCTGCAGGTAGTCAGTATTCCTGCTACTCTATTTCCCCTGGTACTCTGGCACGTATTGATTTAGCGCTGGGTAATGAGCTGATCTTCCCATGGGTGGCGTTGGTGGAATATCTCCCCTGTCATTTATCGGATCATTCTCCTATTCATGTACACCTTAACTTCAGTTCTAGTCCTAGAGTTAGGGGGTCATTGTGACATCTTAATCCATACTGGATTCAGGCACCCACAATAGGCCACACCCAGGTAGCGGATATTGAATGCCTCCTGGAAATTAAATGTGGCTCAGCTTCGCTGGGGGTGGTGTGGGATTCTCTGAAGGCTTTTGTCCGAAGTGTGTTTTTTAGAGACATTACCACAAGTAAATTGAAGAATCGAGGAATCCAGGAGTTGTTGCAATGGCACGTACTTTCTGCTAAGAGGAAGTTCCTTGGGAGCCCGTCTGGTGCTGTTCAGCTGTTCAGGTTCGCTGGCAGTCTTTGAGTACTCTACTGGATGTACATCTACTGCACATGGCAGATAATAAAGTTTTTTTTTAGCAGCAGCAATATTTTGAAAGTTAGGGAAAGCACTGGCCGTTTCTTAGCACGTATGATTCGGGTGCAGCAGGGGTCCATGGCCATTCTCTGTCTCTGCAATGGTGCTGGGTTTCTGGTGCAGGAAGATGCTAAAATTCTTGATGTGTTGGTCTCCTTTTATGAGGAGACGTATTACTCCAAATTGTTGCATGAGGATGTTATTGTGTATCAATTTGTTTCCTCTATCCCGGTGGCAACCCCGTTGCAGACCTAGAGAGACTTCCTGAACATACTTATTACTTTGAGAGAGTTGGAGGAGGCCCTGGGTTATTTGCAAAATTACAAAGTCACCATGGGTGGATATCCAATACCCAATGAATATCTTAAACAATATAGTGATTTACTGCTTCATTAGTTTCTAGAAGTTCTGCAGGGTGCTGAAGTTGAGAGGGGCTTACCTACTTCTATGTCAGAGGCAATTATAGTACTATTGCTGAAGCCTGGTTCTTACCAACCAATCTCATTGTTGTGTTCAGATATTAAACTGTTGGCTATGGCGTTTTCTGTGGAGTGTGATGCGTCATATGGGCTTCGGTCCTCAATTTCTGAAATGGGTTCAGTTGTTATACGCGGCTCCGGGGCCAGAATCAGGACTAACGGTCTACTCTCCCACTCTTTTCCCCTGGGTAGAGGCATGCGCCAGGGGTGTCCCCTGTCCCTCTTTCTTTTTGCTATAGCCATAGCACCCCAAGTCGTGTTGGTTCGATCATCAGCAGAGTTGAGAGGATTCCGATATGGTACCCTAGATGAACGCATAGTTCTACATGCTGATGATATGCTTCTTTTCTTGGGTGATGTGGTCTTTGTGTCCTCCACTTATTGGTTTACATATATTGATGTGTCTTTGTTGTGTGTCAGCCTTAATGTGTGGTGATTCTTTTGTTTCATGTTTTTTTTTTTCTTTTCTTATTTTCCTTCCCTTATAGCCCGGTTTGATTTTCTCCTACTCCTAATGTGTCTTCCAAGGCTTATCTTTTTCTTTTCTTTTTTGGTGACTGCTACACAGGTTATAACATGGTGCTCTAGTTTATATTTGTCATAAGAACCTGGGGGGAGGTGTCATTCGTGGGGGTGGGGGGAAGGGATGGGGGGTTGTTTTGATTTGTTCATGTGTGTTTTTTATGTTTTGTCAAAAACAAAACAAAAACCTTAATAAATCTTTCTAATTAAAAAAATTTAAATATTGATAAAGGGGATTTCTACAAATAAAAAACAGAGACTAAGGATCATAAATGTTCCTAATCTCTGTACCTGAGACAAGGTTGTGTTATATAAGAAGCTGTTCATAGATGATATACTTATTAACAACACATATATCTTCATGTATAAGGGAGAGACTATGACATTAGTGTTGCTCACGAATATTCGCAATTCGAATATTATTCGCGAATATCGCATATTCGCGAATTCGCGAATTTCGCGAATATAGCGCTATATATTCGTAATTACGAATATTGTTTTTTTTTTTTTTTTTTTCCCACAGTACACATCACAGTGATCACCCCTCTCTGCTTCCAGCTTGTGTGGTGTAAAGAAGGCTGTAATACTACTGTGTGAGACTGGCGTGCGAAAAATTAACATCACATATATCTTCATGTATAAGGGAGAGACTATGACATCTCTACAGATCTAGATTTTACATCTAGCCTGATTGTTATCAGTAATTAATATAAATATTAATTACCTGTCTCATGGTTCCTTTCTTGCAGCTGACGAGGGTATATGTCACGTTCACCTTCTCATCGGGCATCAGTCACCTGTAAAAAGACACCGGTATGATAACATGCTCCTAATACATGCTAGAGACGCTAATATATATATATATATATATATATATATATATATATATATATATATATATATATAACACTCTAGGGCCAGAACTACTTATCTCAGGGATTATGAAACCTGAGATAAGTAGAAAAGGGAACAAAAAATAAAGAAATAAAGAAAAAGGAACAAAAAATACATAAATAAAGGAACACATTGGGATCTAGAGGATTTTTTCTAACTTAAAACGTTTTGTACATTTTAAACATTTTTTATAAAATATTTTATCTAAATTTTTTAATAATATATAAAACAGTTAATCATGTAATAGGAATGTATGCCTTTTAATTCTCAAAGGGGGGGGGGTTGAATTATTTTATTAATTGTTTTATCCCTCTGTCCCTCCTCTTTTATTCCCCTTGTCATCCTTGTCCACCCCTCACCCCTGTTAACCCCCCCCCCCCCGTCTCCCATGTCCACCCCCTTTCTCCCGAGTCCACCCTCTTGTCATCCATGTCTACCTTGGCCAACCCTGTCCAACCCCTGTTACCTACGTTCACCATCTCCGTCCACCCCTCTGACAACCCCCAACCCCCCGTCTACCTCTCTGTCACCCATGTCCATTCCCTGTTCTCCCCTCTGTCCCTTTGTCACTCCTGTCCACCCCTCTTTTACCCCCTTGTCACCCCTGTACACCCCTCTAACCCCCTATCTCCCATGTCATCCATGTCCACCTTGGCCACCCCTCTGTCACCCATGTTCACCCCCCCATTCTCCACCCCACTGGTCACATCCTTGTCACCTATGTCCATCTGTTCTGTCCCTTTGTCACTCCCTACGCCCACCTATCACCCATCTAGACTCTTCTACACCCATCTGTCAACCATGTACACCCCTATGCACCCATCCTTCACCCCTACAGCCCTCTCTCACCCCCTACAACCCCCTGTCACCCATGTACACTCCTCTACACCCCTCTGTCATCCATGTAAACTTTTCTACACCCCTCTGCCACCCATGTACACCCCTCTCTCACCAGTGTACACCCCTCTGTCACCCAGGTACAACCCTCTACACTCCTCTGTGACCCATGTACACTCTTCTACACACATCTGTCACCCCTCTATACCCCTCTTTCACCCATGAACACCCCTCTGTCACCCATGTACACCCTGTATCACCCCCTACACCCCTCTGTCACCTATATACACCCCTCTGCACCCCCTACCCCCCTGTCACCTATGTACAGTCTTCTACACCCCTCTGTCATCCACATTCACCCATCTATCACACATGTACACTCCTCTACAACCCTCTGCCACCCATGTACACTCCTCTGTGTGACGATGATGGCCCGGACCAGATGAAGACGAAAAGGGAACGACGCTGATTAGAGAAGACACCATTTGTGAGTTGCTGTATAAAGCAACACTGTAATCTACATACCCACAGATAAATAGATATTGTGCATTGTGGCTTTTCCCCCTTTTTTTCTCTTTGCTCGTTAACTTTGGTAGGGGCGCTACGAGAAAATGTTTGTCAGTGTTCTTATTAACATTATATTCAGCATTCTTTTTAAGTGTTTTTAATCACCCATATACATCCCTCTGTCACCCTCTACACCCCCTGTCACCTATGCACAGTCTTCTACACCCCTCTGTTACCCACGTACATCCATCTATCACCCATGTACACTCCTCTACACTCCTTTGTTACCCATGTACACTTCTCTTTGCTCCTCTGATACCATGTACACTAACCTACGCTATTGCACTGGCACATCACAAGGGGATTATCATGTGTAAAAAAGAAAAAAAAAAAAAAAAAAGCTATCATACATATGTTAACTAAATGTATATATTTGGATGTTCCAGATCTTGCAATGCCTGCTGATGTATTCACACAGAGGCATATTCATAGTGTAGGGTCCGTCCCAATGAGATCACCTTACCGTGGTGGGACGGTTCAAGCTATTTGGCCGCCAAATTGCAAGCTAAGTATCTCACTATTTCATTACTGCACCATAGCTGAATAGCTTCTCATGTTGTATCTATATACTCATGTTTTATCTATATCTTTGTGCTAGCAGTGTGCTGCTGTATTCTCCTGTTGCAGTATATTTAGCCCAGCAGCCTGCACCTGTAAGCCAGGTCCGTATAATAGTTTGGAATCAATAGTGCTGGCCAACTTATTTCTTGTTTGTATCACACATATGGGGGAGTGGTTACCTCCATGTTGGTTCTTGCACCCCACCCACCTCTATCAGGTGTATATAAGGTGATTTGGATGTTCCAGATCTTGCAATGCCTGCTGATCTATTCACACAGAGGCATATTCATAGTGTAGGGTCCGTCCCAATGAGATCACCTTACTGTGGTGGGATGGTTCAAGCTATTTGGCCGCCAAATTGCAAGCTAAGTATCTCACTATTTCATTACTGCACCATAGCTGAATAGCTTCTCATGTCGTATCTATATACTGATGTTTTATCTATATCTTTGTGCTAGCAGTGTGCTGCTGTATTATCCTGTTGCTGTATATTTAGCCCAGCAGCCTGCACCTGCAAGCCAGGCCCATATAATAGTTTGGAATCAATAGTGCTGGCCAACTTATTTCTTGTGTTTATATATATATATATATATATATATATATATATATATAACAAAAATCCAATGGGAAGCAAACAGCGGCACTCCAGCAGTTTCAAGAAGAAGAAAATTCCTTTATTCACCCATATGGTGCTACGTTTCGACCCACTTAATGGTGTCTTTATCAAGCATATATACATATGTGTGTTTTATATATGTGTATATAGCATGTGTTTTTTTTTTTTTTTTTTGAGGGGGAGCTTGGCAGCATTTCATTCTTGGCTCCAGGCGGGAAATATGAAATTATAGTGCCGTACTTTCATATTTCTGTGAGCTGGCCGGCTCTCCTCCCCAGCCACCCACCTACCTCAGCCACCTACCCACTAGCTGGTTCAACTACAACTCTCAGTATGTTCTCACTATAAGAGCATGCTGGGTGTTGTAGTCTTGCAACAGCTAGCCGGCACCGCCCAGGTGATGGAGTTGGGGGGGGCCATTGTAAGTTGAGGGATCTCTGTAGAATGTGTTGCCAAGTCTAAGATATGGTAAAATCTACTGCTTGGTTCCCTCTAACTGGTTAACGAGCAAGGACATGCATACACGTCCTTGTGCCGTTAATGGGGTATGACGCGGGCTCCCGACTCGAGCCCGCGTCATACCAGCTTGCCCCCAGCTGATTCTTGTATCTGAGGACCGGCGTTAATAGCCGACATCGTGGCAGGCTATTAACCCTTTAGTTAAGCAGACAGCAGCATCTAAAGGTACCTTTAACTGCTCCCTGGTGGTCCAGTGGGGTGGCAGGATCAGGCTTCATCAATCGAGCACAGAGCACACAGATCCATGTAGTTCTTTGGAACCGCATTGATCTGTATGAGGAATCAAATGATTCGTCCTAAAAGTCCCCTAAGGGGACTAAGAGGGTAAAAAACACACACATTAACCCCTTCCTTATTAAAAGTTTGAATCACCACCCTTTTCCCAAATTCCATATAAAAAAATATATAAACATAATAAAAATAAACATATGTGGTATCCCCGCATGCGTAAATATCCAAACTATAAAAATATAAGGTTAATTAAACCATACGGTCAATGGTGTATACGTTAAAATATTCTAAATTCCAAAACTGTGTATTTTTGGTCATTTTGTACACCCTAAAATATTTATAAAAAGTAATCAAAAAGTCAGATCAAAACAATCATGATATCAATAAAAACTTCAGATCGCAGCACAAAAAATGAGCCCTCATACCACCCCATATATGGAAAAATAAAAAAGTTATAGGGGTCAGAATAGGACAATTTTAAACATTACTAATTTTGGTGCATGTACCGTATATACTCGAGTATAAGCCGACCCGAGTATAAGCCGAGACCCCTAATTTCAACCCAAAATCCCAGGAAAAATTATTGACTCGAGTAGAAGCCTAGGGTGGGAAATACATCATCCCCCCCTGTCATCATCCAGACCCCCGTCATCATCCAGACCCGTCATTAACATCCTCATCATCATCACCGCCGCCTGTCATCATCCCCTTGTCATCATCCCACACATCTCCCCTTCATCATCCCCTTATCATCCCACACATCCCCCCTTCATCATCCCCTTGTCATCATCCCACACATCCCCCCTTCATCATCCCCTTGTCATCATCCCCACCCCCCTTCATCATCCTCTTGTCATCATCCCACACCCCCCCCCATCATCATCCCACACCCCCCCTTCATCATCCCACACCCCCCCTTCATCATCCCACACCCCCCTTCATCATCCTCTTATCATCCGCCCTCAGTGGTCTTCAACCTGCGGACCTCCAGAGGTTTCAAAACTACAACTCCCAGCAAGCCCGGGCAGCCATCGGCTGTCCGGGCTTGCTGGGAGTTGTAGTTTTGAAACCTCCGGAGGTCCGCAGGTTGAAGACCACTGCGGCCTTCAACATCATCCAGCCCCCTCTCATCCTCCTTTAGTTCTGAGTACTCACCTCCGCTCGACGCTGGTCCGGTCCTGCAGGACTGTCCGGAGAGGAGGTGGTCCGGTGGGATAGTGGTTCCGGGCTGCTATCTTCACCGTGGGCGCCTCTTCTCCGCGCTTCCGGCCCGGAATAGAGGCGTTGCCTTGACAATGACGCAGAAGTACGTTGGCAATGAACGCACCTCTGCATCGTTGTCAAGGCAACGTGACTATTCTGAGGCAGGGCCCGAAGCGCTTAGAAGAGGCCTCCCCGGTGAAGATAGCAGCCCGGAACCACTATCCCACCGGACCACCTCCTCTCCGGACAGCCCTGCAGGACCGGACCAGCGCCGAGCGGAGGTGAGTACTCAGAACTAAAGGGGGATGAGAGGGGGCTGGATGATGTTGAAGGCCGCAGTGGTCCTCAACCTGCGGACCTCCGGAGGTTTCAAAACTACAACTCCCAGCAAGCCCGGACAGCCGATGGCTGCCCGGGCTTGCTGGGAGTTGTAGTTTTGAAACCTCTGGAGGTCCGCAGGTTGAAGACCACTGCGGGTGGAGAGTTCACTCGAGTATAAGCCGAGGGGGGTGTTTTCAGCACGAAAAATCGTGCTGAAAAACTCGGCTTATACTCGAGTATATACGGTAGTTATAATTTTTGATAGTAGTAAAATAAAGAAAACCTATATAAATTGGGTATCATTGTAACCATACGGACCTACAGAATAAATATATGTGGTCAATGTTATCAAAAAGAGCACTGCGTAGAAACGGAAGCCCCCAAAATTTACAAAATTGTGTTTTTTTTCCAATTTTGCCCCCCAATTTTTTTTTTTTTACAGGATTCACCATAAATTTTGTGGTGAAATGATTGTTGTCATTACAAAGTACAATTGGTGGTGCAAAACATAAGCCCTCATATGAGTCTGTAGGTGCAAAATTGAAAAAGTTATGATTTTTAGAAGGCGATGAGGAAAAAATGAAAATGCAAAAACAGAAAAACCCGTAGTCCTTAACCTCTTCAGGACATAGGGCGTATGGATACGCCCTGCATCCCGAGTCCTTAAGGACCGAGGGCGTATCCATACGCCCGTGGGAATTCCGGCCCCCACCGCTAGCCGGTTGGGGACTGGAGCCGGATGCCTGCTGAAATCGTTCAGCAGGCATCCCGGCATATCGCCCAGGGGGGTCATTATGTCCCCCCATGTCGGCGATCGCCGCAGATCGCTGGACAATTCAGTCCAGCGATCTGCGGCGATTCCGGGTCAATCGGGTCTCCAGTGACCCGGTGACCCGGAATTACTGGCTGTTCGGGGCCGTCTCTGACGGCCCCGAACAGCCAGAGCCTGCAGGGGTGAGGTGGCACTGGTGCTACCTCACGATCGCCCTGATTCGTCGGCCGGATTACCGGCCGACCAATCAGGGCGCCTGCTGCGGGTGTCACTCCCGCACCCGCTCCGCCCCTCTTCTGGAGGACGTGAGCGGGTGCGGGACGTGCACCCCGGGTGCTGGGGACCCCGATCCCCGGCGCCCCTGTTGGGATCGGGGCCCCAGGAGCAGCTGCGGCGGCGGAGACGACGAGGGACTGACCTGTGCGGCGAGGATCGTTGGAGGTGAGTGACAGCCTCCTGCTGTTGCTTAGCAACAGCTCCCAGCATGCAAAAAGGGCATGCTGGGAGCTGTAGTTATGCAACAGCAGGAGGCAGACCACCACAACTCCCAGCATTCCCTTATGGGCATGCTGGGACTTATGGTTTTGCAACAGCTGGAGGCACATTCTTTCTATGGAAAAGTGTACCTTCAGCTGTTGTATAACTACAACTCCCAGCTTGCACAAACAGCTAAAGTGCATGCTGGGAGTTGTAGTGGTGCATCTGCTGGTTGCATAACTACAACTCCCAGCATGCCCGTTGGCTGTCGGTGACTGCTGAGAGTTGTAGTTTTGCAACAGCTGAAGGCACACTGGTTGTGAAACTCAGAGTTTTTTTTTACCTAACTCAGTGTTTCACGACCGGTGTGCCTCCAGCTGTTGCAAACTACAACTCTCAGCAGTCACCGTACACCATGCACCGTACATGCTGGGAGTTGTAGTTTTGCAACAGCTGGAGGCACACTGGTTGTGAAACACTGAGTTAGGTCACAAACTCAGTGATACATAACCAGTGTGCCTACAGCTGTTGCAAAACTGCAACTCTCAGCAGTCACCGACAGCCAACGGGCATGCTGGGAGTTGTAGTTATGCAACAGCTGGATGTCCCCCCCAATGTGAACGTACAGGGTACACTCACATGGGCGGAGGATTACAGTAAGTATCTGGCTGCAAGTTTGAGCTGCCGCAAACTTTCTGCTGCAGCTCAAATTGCCAGCGAGAAACTACTGTGAACCCCCGTCCGTGTGACTGTACCCTAAAAACACTACACTACACTACCACAAAAAATAAAATAAAAAGTAAAAAACACTAAAAAACACTACGTATACACATACCCCTACACAGCCCCCCTCCCCTCCCCAATAAAAATGAAAAACGTCTGGTACGCCACTGTTTCCAGAACGGAGCCTCCAGCTGTTGCAAAACAACTCCCAGTATTGTCGGACAGCCGTTGACTGTCCAGGCATGCTGGGAGTTTTGCAACAGCTGGAGGCACCCTGTTTGGGAATCACTGGCGTAGAATACCCCTATGTCCACCCCTATGCAATCCCTAATTTAGGCCTCAAATGCGCATGGCGCTCTCACTTTGGAGCCCTGTCGTATTTCAAGGCAACAGTTTAGGGCCACATATGGGGTATCGCCGTACTCGGGAGAAATTGTGTTACAAATTTTGGGGGGTATTTTCTGCTTTTACCCTTTTTAAAAATGTAAAATTTTTGGGAAAACAAGCATTTTAGGTAAAAAAAAAATTATTTTTTTTACATATGCAAAAGTCGTGAAACACCTGTGGGGTATAAAGGTTCACTTAACCCCTTGTTACGTTCCCCGAGGGGTCTAGTTTCCAAAATGGTATGCCATGTGGTTTTTTTTTGCTGTCCTGGCACCATAGGGGCTTCCTAAATGCGGCATGCCCCCAGAGAAAAATTTGCGTTCAAAAAGCCAAATGTGACTCCTTCTCTTCCGAGACCTGTAGTGCGCCAGCAGAGCACTTTTCACCCCCATATGGGGTGTTTTCTGAATAGGGAGAAATTGGGCTTCAAATTTTTAGGGGTATTTTCTGCTATTACCCTTTTTAAAAATAAAAAATTTTTGGGAAAACAAGCATTTTAGGTAAAAATTTTTATTTTTTTTTTACATTTGCAAAAGTCGTGAAACACCTGTGGGGTATTAAGGTTCACTTTATCCCATGTTACATTCCCCGAGGGGTCTAGTTTCCAAAATGGTATGCCATGTGTTTTTTTTTTTGCTGTTCTGGCACCATAAGGGCTTCCTAAAGGTAACATGCCCCCCAAAAACCATTTCAGAAAAACGTACTCTCCAAAATCCCCTTGTCGCTCCTTCCCTTCTGAGCCCTCTACTGCGCCCGCCGAACACTTTACATAGACATATGAGGTATGTCCTTACTCGAGAGAAATTGGGCTACAAATACAAGTAAAAATTTTGTCCTTTTACCCCTTGTAAAAATTCAAAAATTGGGTCTGCAAGAACATGTGAGTGTAAAAAATGAAGATTGTGAATTTTCTCCTTCACTTTGCTTCTATTCCTGTGAAACACCTAAAGGGTTAAAACGCTGACTGAATGTCATTTTGAATACTTTTGGGGGTGTAGTTTTTATAATGGGGTCATTTATGGGGTATTTCTAATATGAAGACCCTTCAAATCCACTTCAAACCTGAACTGGTCCCTGAAAAATACTGAGTTTGAAAATTTTGTGAAAAATCGGAAAATTGCTGCTGACCGTTGAAGCCCTCTGGTGTCTTCCAAAAGTAAAAACACGTCAATTTTATGATGCAAACATAAAGTAGACATATTGTATATGTGAACCAAAAAAAATGTATTCGTTATATCCATTTTCCTTACAAGCAGAGAGCTTCAAAGTTAGAAAAATGCAAAATTTTCAAATTTTTCATCAAATTTACGGATTTTTCACCAAGAAATGATGCAAGTATCGACAAAAATTTACCACTATGTTAAAGTAGAATATGTCACGAAAAAACAATCTCGGAATCAGAATGATAACTAAAAGCATTCCAGAGTTATTAATGTTTAAAGTGACAGTGGTCAGATGTGCAAAAAACGCTCCGGTCCTTAAGGCCAAAATGGGCTCCGTCCTGAAGGGGTTAAGGGGTTATTGGTCATACATAAGATCCAGCATAATGGTTAAACATACATAATGTAAACATAAAATCTTGTTTTATGTTATAACAGGAGGTGTGTGTGTCTCTGCTGGAAGTGTCATGTTGAAAGTTCAGAGATCCCTGATATTACTTTCCTGTCATCCCTGTTAGGCTAGGATTCCATTTGGTTTTTCACAGAAAAAAACGGCAGAAAAAACGCCAGTGCAACTTCCAGCCACTCACAGCTCTGCGGCAAATATGAATAGGTGTATATATACGGCAGTGCAGCAGGCCATAGAAGAGCGTCCGGCTGCATCTATAAATTATACAGAAGGATCGCAACGGACCCAGGGCAATATGTCAATTAGTACAGGTACTACTACTCCCATCATGGAACAGTGTGTTCCATGCTGGGAGTCGTAGTACTACCTAAAAAATGTAAAAAAAAATAAAAATGAGAAAAAAAAGTGAAAAACACACACTACATTTTTATTATTGTTGGCTACATTTTTAGTGTACTGCCCGCACACACAAATTGATCCCTGTTTAAAAATTAATAACAATTTCATTTTGCTGGAAGTGTCTCCATCACTTTTTTGGAAAAGTATAAAAACTTTAAAAAGAATAAAAACCGCCTGCAAAAATGTCAAAGTTAAAATCCACATGGCGTTTTTCTTGGTGTTTTTTTTTTTATTTCATTGAACTTCTATGGGAGAAAAGCGCCATGATTTCAGGGAACAAAACGCCATGGGCTCAACATTCTGCGATTTTGCAAAGCTGCCAAGGAGCTGAAAAAGAGTGGAAAAAAAACGCCAAACTGAAAAACGCAAAGTGGAAAAATTATTTTGCGATTTCTCATTGATTTACAGCTAACATCTGCCCACAGCGTTTTTTGGCCAGTATAACGCCATGCAGCAGAAAAAACAAGTGGAATTCCAGCCTTACTATGTCACAGACACTGAAGATATTTAGACATTTAGGTGCTTTTGCCTTTACATGTATGCAACACTACAAATATGAATATACAATACTTCCACCCCATCTCTTTATGTAATAGAATTGAATAGACAGCATATACTTGGTCAATTGTAAACATCAGCAAAGTGTATAGTTAAATAATTAGATTGAAATCTATTTACATTAATATTTTGACACATTATATTTAATAGATCTAGTCATCATTTGCAAGTCTAGCACTCTGATCTATTCTGATTAATATTTAGGATTTTTTTCTTACCTCTGCTCTCTATTTGTGCGCTTCCTCTTTTTAATAACCATGAGCAAACTCTTATGTATTCCTTAGTTTAGTTAAAGGGGTACTCCCGTGCCCTAGCCTTCTGAACATCCGATTCAGATAGCTTGGCGTAGTGGCAGCGGTCGTGATTTCATGGCCACGCACCTCGCAATGTCATGCCATGCCATGCCCCCTTCATTGATGTCTATGGGAGGCGGCGTGACAACCATCACACCCATCACGCCCCCTCCTATAGACATCATTGGAGGCGGTGTGGTGTGACGTCATGCGGGGCGTAGCCATGACGTGTGCTCCAAGCCTTCTGATCCGGATGTTTAGAAGGCTGGGGCACAGGAGTACCTCTTTAAGTATGTTAGGCTTTATTTCAGGGTTCTGACATTTTTAATTGTGGCAATAGCACTAGACACTAAGGAAGGCAAGGACCATCCATGATTGTCATAGACATGGTGGAGAAAAATTTCTCCATGACCTGCTGTCAATTGGATAGATCCCTGAATCAGCATTCCACATTAAATCCAGTATCGTCAAATAGTCAGGTGTAATACACAAATGTATGGTGCTGAACCACCTGAAAGTGTCCTCAAAATTGTCTTATGTATTCCTGGTCTATACCTGGAGTAAAGGGAATCTGGCAGCTGTATTTGCTGAAAGCAAACTTTACTTTTCCTGGAGCTGATGGTGGTAGCCAAACTTATAAAAACGTCTTTGTATTCATCAGCCAAGTGTCAAGGCGGCTGAGCCACTTGCTCTCCCCTCTTAGCTCCTCCTTGATTGACAAACAGGGCTCTGAACATCAGTCAAGGAATGCCTGGGAGGTGGGAGCAAGCGGGGAGGTGTGCAAGGCTGTGGCCCTTCAGCAGATTGGCACCGCTTCCTTGACACTTGGCTGAGAAATAGAAAAGTGGTTTTATACATTTGGCAACTATTATCAACAATTTTATCTATGCAATAGTGTCTGCAGTTCTTTGGAGCAAATAGATATGATAAATTCCCTTTAAAGGGGTACACCGCCCCTTGACATCTTGTCCCCTATCCTAAGGATAGGAAAAAAGATGTCTGATCACGGGGGTCCAGCCACTGAGACCCCCCTGCAATCTCTGGGCCAGCACTGTGCTGTTCTATGTACTAGTCGTCATGCGCCTTCCCATAGACCTGAATAGAGGGGCATGGTGACATCACAAACACGTAAGCCCCAAGCTTCTGTGTTCAGATTTCGATGGTGCCGGCCAGGGATCGCGGGGGAATAAAATGTCTAGGGACAGAGTCAGTGGCGTTGCCAGGGGTGGACGGGGGGGAGCTGCAGACCGCACCGGGTGACAACCTCTGGTAGGGTGACACCATGACCCAGGTGTGTCCGACCGTCCCTGTCACTGTTCTTGTGAGCTCAATCTAGAGCGAAGAGTGCTTACAGACACAGGGATGACAGGGATGGTCGGAGTTCTGTGGAGTTCGGCAAGCAGCAAGAGCTGCTGATCAGTACGGAGGATACAGGAGCTCAGCAGTGCAGAGAGCCTTCTGAGGCAGGTAAACAGGGGGCAGGCACCATCCCTGTTCAACCCCCCAGCACCATCACTGGTAAACACTGATAAAGATAGAGAGAAAGATAGATCAGTGTTTTGTGGTGGCCCAGTACAGGAGATTTTACTCCGTACCTTTGCTGCCCTGTCAGGCAGCCTCCTTCAGTGTCCCCTGGGCCCCTTGCACCCAGGGGCGGACTGACAACACTCAGGGCCCCTGGACCAAATAAAGCAAGGGCCCCCAGTCGGCCCCTGGCCGCACCTCTGCCCCGCCCCTATTCTACCCAAATCCCTCCTCATGCACCACTTCTACATACAAAATAAAATGAAATATATATAACGTAGGTAAGGTAATTTTCAGTGACCAAGAATACCTGTATATAAGGAGTAAATATATACCACTACACAATAACTGGATAATACCAACATACTGTACTGAATTAAACCACTATATACACACACCAGTATTCCCCCATACAGTTCCCAAATAGCGGTAGATACCAGCTGTACATAGGATCTGTATACCATATAAGTGATTATATACAGGGCCATATAGAGATAGACACCAACTGTACGCAGGATGTGTATACCAAATAAACGATTACAATTACATTTGAGGACTCACAATCAACATTTTTTCTGATCAGTGTCGTCCTTATTCGTTTTCTTCTCTGTCCACATTAGACCGCCATGTTGACTTCTTCAAGCCAGAACATATGTAAGACAAACATGTTACACTCTGCATTTTAACAGTGCCCTCCCCTCCTCTACACAATCTCCCCTTCTATAGGCCTCGAACTGTTATAATGCCCTCTTGCACAGTAAAAGGGCAGGTAGGTAGGTAGCCAGTTAGGTATGTAAGAATGTGTATAATTAGGTAGCCTGGTATATAAGTATCCAGGTAACTAGCTAGATAGTTTGTCATTACATCACTTATTGTACCATAAAATTTATGGCGAAAGCAAATATTGTAGCAATATTTGTGGGTCGAATTCTCTTTTAAAAACAGCACAGTTTGCAAATTTTGGAGGGGTTTGTTACTACATAAAAATGATACATTGGCCCAGATTTATCAAACTGTGTTAGAGAAAAAGTGGAGTGATTTTCCCAGAGCAACCAATCACAGCTCAGTTTTCACTTTACCAGAGCTCGTTAGCTGAGCTGTGATTGGTTGCTGTGGAAAAATTCCTCTATTTTTTCTTTCACACAGGTTGATAAATCTGGGCCATTATCTTTATGATAATAGTATATTATTCCAAGGATACCTACATAATATAGGTTTTGTATTATTTTACTACTTTTAAAAACGTATAGCTTTTTGTAGGAAAATGTGTATGTTTAAAATCATCCTCTTATCCCTATAACCAGTGGCGTAGCTATAGAGGTCGCAGAGGTCGCCATTGAGGCCGGGCCCCATAGCACGGGGGGCCCGCAGGGCCGCAGGTCGGGCCCTCAGGCACAGCCCGAGGTCCCGGGCCTGAATGGGAGGCTTGTCACTGCCAGCACCAGGCCCGGTGCTAGCCTGAAATCCCACCCCCCAGAGCAGGCCTGAAATCCCACCCCCAGCACATGCAGGCAAGCACTGTCGGCTACCTCGCCGCCAGCGCAACGCTATCTCCGCCGGGACCCAATCACAGGCCTCAGCGCTGATCTTCATGGCAGCGGCCGCAGGTAAGGAGGTGGTGGAGCGGCTGTGAATGGGTGACTTTGTGGTCCGGAGGTGCGGAGGGTTGATGGACGTGGAGGTGTAATAGAATTTGTGGTCCGGAGCGGAGGAGTGTGTGGGGGGTTCTAGTGGGGGCTGAGTGTTATTGATTCTGTGGTCCGGGGGGGGGGGGGGGGGGGATTACGTTCTGCCATCCTAAGTAATAAATAATGGTATCTGATTTTTCATGAGGTGATCATGATGTATGAATGATGTGTGTGTGTATATACTGTATGTATGATGTATGAATGATGTGTGTGTATGTACTGTATGTATGATGTAGGAATGGTATGAATGATGTGTGTGTATGTACTGTATGTATGATGTAGGAATGGTGTGTGTGTGTATGTACTGTATGTATAATGTAGGAATGGTATGTGTGTGTATGTACTGTATGTATGATGTAGGAATGGTATGTGTGTGTGTGTGTGTGTGTGTGTATGCACTGTATGTATGATGTAGGAATGGTGTGTGGGTGTGTGTACTATATGTATGATGCAGGAATGGTGTGTGGGTGTGTGTACTGTATGTATGATGTAGAAATTGTGTTTGTGTGTACTGTATGTATGATGTAGGAATGGTGTGTGCGTGTGTGTGTGTGTGTGTACTGTATGTAGGATGTAGGAATGGTGTGTGTGTGTACTGTATGTATGATGTATGAATGATGTGTGCGTACTGCATGTATGATGTATGAATGATGTGTGTGTATGTACTGTATGATGTATGAATGATGTGTTTATGTACTGTATGTATGATGTAGGAATGGTATGAATGAGGTGTGTGTATGTACTGTATGTATGATGTAGGAATGGTATGTGTTTGTGTACTGTATGAATGATGTAGGAATGATGTGTGTGTATGTACTGCATGTATGATGCAGGAATGGTGTGTGTGTGTGTGTGTGTGTACTGTATGTATGATGTATGAATGATATGTGTGTGTGTACTGTATGTATGATGTATGAATGATGTGTGTTTGTGTGTACTGTATGTATGATGTGTGGAGATGTATTATGTGGGGGAGATCTGGAGGCGGCAGGTGTATGTATATGTGTATGTATGTATTATGCATGTGTGGGGGGCGGAGGCGGTGTGTGTATGTATGATGTGTGTATGTACTGTATGTGGCAGTATTATATTGAGGGGGTGCAGTAGGAGGCAGTATTATATTGAGGGGGTACAGTGAGTGGCAGTATTATATTCAGGGGGTACAGTCGGAGGCAGTATTCTAGTTAGGGGTACAGTAGGTGGCAGTATTATATTCAGGGGGAACAGTAGGAGGCAGTATTCAGGGGGTACAGTGGGTGACAGTATTATTTTCAGGGGATACAGTATGTGGAAGTATGATATTCAGGGAGTACAGTAGGTGGCAATATTATATTCAGGGGGTACAGTAGGAGGCAGTATTTTATTCAGGGGGTACAGTAGGTGGCAGTATTATATTCAGGGGGTACAATAATAATGATTATTGTCTTCATACAGAGGATGAGGATCTACTGACAAAGTGAGGAGCCTATGGTGTCCGGGTGTCAGACTCTGCAGAGAAGATGAAGCTGGAAGACGTCCTGACGTCTGGACCAGATGAAGAAGAAAAGAAAAGACAACAGAGAAGACGTCACTCAGGTCAGTGATATCATTGTGTATTCTCCTGACTGTGTCCGGTCAGTGCTGTAGTCACTGTTATCTTTGTGCAGTATGGGGTCGTCCGGAATTGGGGAAGCGGGTCGTCAGGTGGTAGAGGGGCCCAGGGCCATTTTTTCACACCTTATTATTTTCGCACCTCTTATTTTCTGTATATGGGGATATATGAGGGCAATGATCTGTAGTTTTTTCAGTACCATTCTTGTACAGATTGGACTTTTTGATCTTTTTTTTTTATTAATTTTTTTATATGAAGTGACCAAAATTCAGCAATTCTGGACAAATGATTGATGTCATTCCAAAGCAAAATTGGTGGCACAAAATACAAGCCCTCATATAGTTCTGTAGGTGGAAAATTTTAAGCGGTAGGATTTTTAACCCCATCTCGCAGAATGTCATATATAAACGCCGTGCAGTGCAGTGCAGTGCGTTCGCGCATCCCGGCGTTTATAAATGACATTCAGTTAACCCGGCGATGCGCAGCATCGCACGGGTTAACTGGCAGAAGTCCCACTGTTTCCAGCAGGGGACAACTTCTGCTTCACCCCCAGGACCATCCATTGATGGTCCTGGTCAGCGATCACTGTGATTGGTCCCTGTGGACCAATCACAGTGATCTGGGGTGAAAGTTCAGATCCCCCGCACTGCCCGCCCCTGGAAGTCGGGCAGAACGGGGGACGATGGCTGCGGGGGCTCGCTCGGGACCTGCAGCATAGGGGGGGAACATCAGGGGACCGGCGGACTTACCTGGCGGGACCGAGGAGCAGCGCAACTGGAGACACACTGGTTGGGAAACAATGTTTCTAACTCAGTGTTTCCTAACCTGTGTGCCTCCAGCTGTTGCAAAACTATAACTCCCAGCATGCACTAACAGACCATGCATGCTGGGAGTTGTGGTTTTGCAACATCTGGAGGGCCCCAGTTTGGAGACCATTGTATAATGGTCTCCAATCTGTGCTCTTCCAGCTGTTGCAAAACTACAACTCCCAGTATGCACTGACTGTCCAGGCATGCTGGGAGTTTTAGTTCAGCAACATCTGGCCCTTCAGATGTTGCCGAACTACAACTCCCAGCATGCCCTTCAGCTGTATGGGCATGCTGGGAGTTGTAGTTTTGCAACAACTGAAGACACACTGGTTGGGAAACATTGTCTGTTTCTAACTCAGTGTTTCCTAACCTGTGTGCCTCCAGCTGTTGCAAAACTATAACTCCCAGCATGCACTAACAGACCATGCATGCTGGGAGTTGTGGTTTTGCAACAGCTGGTGCCCCCCCCCCCCCCCCCCCCCCCTGTGAATGTACAGGGTACATTCACATAGGCGAGGCTTTTACAGTGGGTTTCTCGCATCTTGAGATGCAGCAAATTTTGCGCCGGGAAACTCGCTGTAATCCCCCGCCCATGTGACTGTACCCTAAAAACACTACACTACACTAACACAAAATAAAATAAAAAGTTAAAAACACTACATATACACATACCCCTACACAGCCCCCCTCCCCCAATAAGAACGTCCGGTACACCACTGTTTCCAAAGCAGAGCCTCCAGCTGTTGAAAAACAACAACTCCCAGTATTGCCGGACAGCCGTTGACTGTCCACGCATGCTGGGAGTTTTGCAACAGCTGGAGGCACCCTGTTTGGGAATCACTGGCGTAGAATACCCCTATGTCCACCCCTATTCAAATCCCTAATTTAGGCCTCAAATGCGCATGGCGCTCTCACTTTGGAGCCCTGTCGTATTTCAAGGCAACAGTTTAGGGCGACATATGGGGTATCGCCGTACTCGGGAGAAATTGTGTTACAAGGTTTGGGGGGCTTTTTCTTCTTTAACCCTTCATGAAAAGGAAATGTTGGGGTCTACACCAGAATGTTAGTGTAAAAAAATTTAATTTTTTACACTAACATGCTGATGTTGCTCTATACTTTACATTTTCACAAGAGGTAAAAGGGAAAAAAGCCCCCCAAAATTTGTAATGCAATTTCTCCCGACTACAGAGATACCCCATATGTGAGCGCAAAGTGCTCTGGGGGCCCACAACAAGGCCCAGAAGGGAGAGCGCACCATGTACATTTGAGGTGATTTGCACAGGGGTGGCTGATTGTTACAGCGGTTTTGACAAACGCAAAAAAAACAAAACCCCACATGTGACCCCATTTCGGAAACGACACCCCTCACGGAATGTAATGAGGGGTGCAGTGAGAATTTACCCCCCCACAGGTGTCTGACGGATCTTTGGAACAGTGGTCCGTGAAAATGAAAACTTGTACAGCCCACTGTTCCAAAGATCTGTCAGACACCAGTGGGGGGCAAATGCTCACTGTACCCCTTGTTACGTTCCTCAAGGGGTCTCGTTTCCAAAATGGTATGCCATGTGGTTTTTTTTTTTGCTGTTCTGGCACCAGAGGGGCTTCCTAAATGCGATATGCCCCCCGAGCAAAATTTGCTCTCAAAAAGCCAAATATGACTCCTTCTCTTCTGAGCATTGTAGTTCGCCCATAGTGCACTTCAGGTCAACTTATGGGGTACCTCCATACTCAGAAGAGAAGGGGTTACAAATATTGGGGGGTATTTCCTGCTATTAACCCTTGCAAAAATGTGAAATTTGGGGGGAAACACACATTTTAGTGGAAATTATTATTTATTTTTTTTACATATGCAAAAGTCGTGAAACACCTGTGGGGTAATAAGGCTCACTTTATTCCTTATTACATTCCTCAAGGGGTCTAGTTTCCAAAATGGTATGCCATGTGTTTTTTTTTTGCTGTTCTGGCACCATAGGGGCTTCCTAAATGCGACATGCCCCCCGAGCAAAATTTGCTCTCAAAAAGCCAAATATGACTCCTTCTCTTCTGAGCATTGTAGTTCGCCCATAGTGCACTTCAGGTCAACTTATGGGATACCTCCATACTCAGAAGAGAAGGGGTTACAAATATTGGGGGGTATTTCCTTCTATTAACCCTTGGAAATATGTGAAATTTGGGGGGAAACACACATTTTAGTGAAAAAAAATATATTTTTTTTACATATGCAAAAGTCGTGAAACACCTGTGGGGTATTAAGGCTCACTTTATTCCTTGTTATGTTCCTCAAGGGGTCTAGTTTCCAAAATGGTATGCCATGTGAGGGTTTTTTACTGTTCTGGCACCATAGGGGCTTCCTAAATGCAACATGCCCCCCAAAAACCATTTCAGAAAAACGTACTCTCCAAAATTCCCTTGTCGCTCTTTCCCTTCTGAGCCCTCTACTGCGCCCGCCGAACAATTTATAAAGACATATGAGGTATGTACTTACTCGAGAGAAATCGGGCTACAAATATAAGTATACATTTTCTCCTTTTACCCCTTGTAAAAATTCAAAAATTGGGTCTACAAGAACATGCGAGTGTAAAAAATGAAGATTGTGAATTTTCTCCTTCACTTTGCTTCTATTCCTGTGAAACACCTAAAGAGTTAAAATGATGACTGAATGTCATTTTGAATACTTTGGGGGGTGCAGTTTTTATAATGGGGTCTTTTGTGGGGTATTTCTAATATGAAGACCCTTCAAATCCACTTCAAACCTGAACTGGTCCCTGAAAAATAGTGAGTTTGAAAATTTTGTGAAAAATTGGAAAATTGCTGCTGAACTTTGAAGCCCTCTGGTGTCTTCCAAAAATAAAAACACGTCAATTTTATGATGCAAACATAAAGTAGACATATTGTATATGTGAATAAAAAAATTTTTTATTTGTAATATACATTTTCCTTACAAGCAGAGAGCTTCAAAGTTAGAAAAATGCAAAATTTTCAAAATTTTCATCAAATTTTAGGATTTTTCACAAGGAAAGGATGCAAGTTACCTCAAAAATTTACCACCATGTTAAAGTAGAATATGTCATGAAAAAACAATCTCGGAATCAGAATGATAACTAAAAGCATTCCAGAGTTATTAATGTTTAAAGTGACAGTGGTCAGATGTGCAAAAAACGCTCTGGTCCTTAAGGCCAAAATGGGCTTGGTCCTGAAGGGGTTAAAAGATGAGGAGGAAAAAAACTGCATAAGTGCAAAAATTAAAAAGCCCTGAGTCCTATATTAAAGTATTCTCACCATTTTAAGTCCCTATAGGGAACTGTCACATAAGACCTTTTGTTTGCAAACACTGAACAATGCTGTACTATAGCAAATAAGTACTGTACTATAGTACTATAAGCAAATCTCCAGGACCGGATGGACTACACCCAAGAGTTCTTAGAGAGGTAAGTTCAGTAATATCTGTACCGTTGTTCTTGATATTTAGAGATTCAATGGTGTCTGGTATTGTGCCAAGGTACTGGCGCAAGGCGAATGTGGTGCCAATCTTCAAAAAGGGCTCTAGGTCTTCGCCAGGCAATTATAGACCGGTAAGTCTAACGTCCATTGTGGGTAAATTGTTTGAAGGACTTATAAGGGATTACAAACAGGAATACATAGGGGATAATAGTATTATAAGTGATAGCCAGCATGGGTTTACTAAGGATAGAAGTTGTCAAACCAATCTAATTTGGTTTTATGAAGATGTGAGTAGAAGCCTTGACAGAGGAATGGCTGTGGATATAGTGTTTCTGGATTTTGCTAAAGCGTTTGATACTGTCCCTCATAGTCGTCTGACAGGTAAGTTAAGGTCTTTGGGTTTGGAAACTTTAGTTTGTAACTGGATTGAACACTGGCTCATGGATCGTACCGAGAGAGTGGTGGTCAATGATTCGTACTCTGATTGGTCCCCGGTAATTAGTGGTGTACCCCAAGGTTCTGTACTGGGCCCGCTGTTGTTTAATTTATTTATCAATGATATAGAGGATGGCATTAACAGCTCTGTTTCTATCTTTGCAGATGACACCAAGCTTTGTAGCACAGTACAGTCTATAGAGGATGTGCATAAGTTACAAGATGACTTGGATAGACTAAGTGTCTGGGCATCCACTTGGCAAATGAGGTTCAATGTGGATAAATGTAAAGTTATGCATCTGGGTACTAATAACCTGCATGCATCGTATGTCTTAGGGGGGGATTAAACTGGCAGAGTCACTGGTAGAGAAGGATCTGGGTGTACTTGTATCAGCAGGATATTGTCATGTATCAAAAGAGGTATGGACTCGAGGGGCAGGGACATAATACTCCCCCTTTATAAAGCATTGGTACGGCCTCACCTGGAATATGCTGTTCAGTTTTGGTCGCCTGTCCATAAAAAGGACACTGCGGAGCTGGAAAGGGTGCAGAGACGCGCGACAAAACTAATATGGGGCATGGAACATCTTAGTTATGAGGAGCGATTAAAGGAGTTACAATTGTTTAGTCTTGAGAAGAGACATTTAAGGGGGGATATGATAAACGTATATAAGTATATTAATGGCCCATACAAAAAATATTGAGAAAAACTGTTCCAGGTTAAACCCCCCCAAAGGACGAGGGGGCACTCCCTCCGTCTGGAGAAGAAAAGGTTTAGTCTCAAGGGGCGACACGCCTTCTTTACCATAAGAACTGTGAATTTATGGAACAGTCTACCTCAGGAACTGGTCACAGCAGGAACAATTAATAGCTTTAAAACAGGGTTAGATACATTCCTGGAACACAATAACATTAATGCTTACGCAGAATTATAAAACTACATCCCTTCCCCTTATGCCCTTCCCTTCAATTCCCTGGTTGAACTTGATGGACGTATGTCTTTTTTCAATCATACTAACTTTGTAACTATGTAACTAAAGCAGAGCATTGATCAGTGTTATTGGTGTTCTATTTATACAGGCTGCCTATATTCTTGGAGGGCCAATCTGATGGCACTGAGCCAGGTAGGGCCCCTTCAGCCTTCCTCTCAGCTGATTGGGACTCTGATTTTGTCGCTGTGGTCACGATCAGCTTCCCTAACTGACTAGCACAGGGTGGTTTTCGGCTAAACCACGCCCTGGTGTTATGACTACAAGGGGTTAATGCCATCTGCCCCTAGGGTAACAACATGTGCCCTCATCACACCCTGCTACCACAGTTTCCTGAAGAAGGTGCCTCCAGCTGTTGCAAAACTACAACTTCCAGCATGCTGGAGTCACCCTGGTTAGGAAACATTGATCTATGTCCAATATCTATTCCCTATCTATCTATCTATCTATCTATCTCAGTGTTTCCCAACTAGGGTGCCTCCAGCGGTTGCAAAACTACAACTCCCAGCCTGGGAGTTGTAGTTTTGCAACAGCTGGAGGCAACCTGTTCAGGAAACATTGATCTATGCCCTAGATAGATAGAGAGATAGATAGATAGATAGATAGATAGATAGATAGATAGAAAAAAAAGAAGAAGGTAGAAGCACACCATAAGAGAAATAATAAGTGGGTGCAAATCAGCTCCAAATTCACATAGAAGAAAAAGATCAGTGCAGCACTCCTTTGAAAGGCTGCTTGCTAGAAGCTGAAACATTGCCTTGTACTTGTGATGGAAAAAACACTACCCACAATTTTCCACTACCCTTGGAGTGCTGCAGTGATCTTTTTCTTCATCTATCTGTCTATCTATCTATCTATCTCAGTGATAGATAGAAGATTACTAATCCTCGGATCCTCCATGTACCCACATTACATAGTTTTTACATAGTTAGTACGGTCTAAAAAAGACGTATGTTCATCAAGTTCAACCAGGGAATTGAAGGGTAGGGGTGTGGATTGTTTTGGTGTGCATTCTTTTGATAACTGTTGCCCTTGGTTACGACACACTATGGCGGGGGTAACACATGATCAGTTCACCTGCAGTCTCCTAAAGG
The DNA here is from genome assembly GCF_029499605.1 of Hyla sarda. Taxonomy (NCBI): domain Eukaryota; kingdom Metazoa; phylum Chordata; class Amphibia; order Anura; family Hylidae; genus Hyla; species Hyla sarda. Next base: position 107,322,592 of record NC_079195.1, read on the forward strand.
TAATGGCAGTTTGTCTCCACTGAGCTTATAAGTAAGGGGGATTGTGGGAAAGTGTGTGCTCTGTTGCCTGGCAACAGTAGGGTTAGAGCTCAGAGAGGAAACTACATGATCAAATCCATGGGGGAGAAGAACTCTACAGGGATATAAGTTATTTTCCTTAAAAACAGGACATTTGTTCCCCTTTCCATATATGTATGGGGCACACACCTGATTTTACCAAATTTGCTCTCTGGGACAATCCTGTTAAAGAGAATTCAATGTATGCATTTCTTTTTATGATTCAGTATTAATAGTCATACATGAAATCCAGCATTATAATAGTGAAATATACATTCAGCCTAAATTCTTATTAAGTAATAACAGGAGGTCATATTAACGGTCAGAGAACTCATATTACTTCCCAGTCACCCCCATTAGACTTGATATACCCATACAGTACTTACACCCCAACTTTTTGTGTAATAAAATTGAATAAACAATATATACTTGGTCATTTGGGAACATCAGCAAAGTGTCTAGTTAAATAATTAGATTTAATACAATTTACATTATGATTTTGACACATTATATTCATTAGATCTAGTCATCATTTGCAAGTCTAGAATTCTAGATGTATTCTGAGCAATATTTAGGATTTCTGTACCTCTCCTGTGTCATCTTGTCCTTTCCCTCATCTCCTGCTCTTCATGTGCACTCCCTCTGATAGCTAAGGCCTGGACTGTACTAGTGGTTGGTACAGATAGCTCCATAACCTTGATGATGTCACATGTGTGATGTCATAAGGGAAGATTAACAAAGAAAGCCAGTAAGGCCACTGTATAATTTGATATTGTTAATTTCAATGGAATCCGTTTGGCTTCCATTGTGATATCTAACATTTTACAAGACAAAATATTAACCTGTTGGGGACGGAGAGCGTACAGGTACGCCCTCACATCCCGATACTTAACGACGATAGGGCATACTTGTACGCCCTCCATATTTCCGATCACTGTTGTCCGCCGGCCAGTGATCGGAACGGGACTACTACTATCTATCAGCATCCATCCCGGCACATCGCCTATGAGCACCGAGATTCGCCGGTCAATTTTGACCGGCAAATCACGTTTTTTCCAGGCTAATTGGGTCTCTGGTGACCTGATGGCCCGGAAAATAAGCGTGATTGGGGTGCCACCTCCTCCTATCCCCTACCATTGGTCAGTCAGGACTGATCGTCCAATGGCAGGAGGGGGGTGGGAGTGAATAAAGTTCAGATCCCCCGCTCTGCCTGCCCATGGAAGTCCGGGTAGTTCTGTAACATCTGGCCCTTCAGATGTTGCAGAACTACAACTCCCAGCATGCCTGGACAGTCCGGGCATGCTGGGAGTTGTAGTTTTGCTACATCTGGAGGGGCAGAGTTTGGAGACCACTATACAGTGGTCTCTAAACTATAGACCTCCAGATATTGCAAAACTACAATTCCCAGCATGCCCAGACATGCTGGGTGTTGTAATTCTGCAGCATCTGGCCCTTCACATGTTGCCAAACTATAACTCCCATCATGCCTGGACAGTCTAGGTACGCTTTGAGTAGTAGTTTTGCAACATCTGGAGGTCCACAGTTTGTAGACCACTACACAGTGGTCTCCAAACTGTTCTCCTCCAGTTGTTGCATAACTACACCTCCCAGCATGCCCTTTGGCTGTCAGTGCATGCTGGGAGTTGTAGTTTTGCAACAGCTGTAGGCGCACTGGTTGGCAAACACTGAGTTAGAATCTGTTTCCTAACTCGAAGTTTCCCAACTCGTGTGCCTCCAGCTGTTGCAAAACTACAACTCCCAGCATCCACTGACAGACCGTGCATGCTGGGAGTTGTAGTTTTGCAACAGCTGGAGGCACACTGGTGGGAAGCTGAGTTAGTCTGTTACCTAATTCTGTGTTTCCCCACCAGTGTGCCTACAGCTGTGGCAAAACTACAACTCCCAGCATGCACGATCTGTCAGTTTTGCAACAGCTGGAGGTTTGCGCACATCCCCCCCCCCACCACATGTGAATGAACATTCACACAGGTGGGGTTTACAGTGAGTTTCCTGTTACAAGTTTGAGCTGTGGCAAATTTACAGCTGCAGCTCAAACTCCCAGTGGGAAACTCGCTGTAAACCCCCACCCATGTGAATGTACCTTAAAAATGCTACACTACATTACACTTACATGAAATAAAGAGTAAAGTACTACATATACACACACCCTTACACTGTCCCCCCAATAAACAGCCTCCAGCTGGCGCAAAACAACAACTCCCAGCATTTGAACAGTCGTCCGTAAAAAATTTTGCAAAGCCCAATGTTCCAAAGATCTGTCAAATGCCAGTGGGGTGTAAATGCTCACTGCACCCCTTATTACATTCCGTGAGGGGTGTAGTTTCTGAAATGGGGTCACATGTGGGGGGGGGGGGTCCATTGTTCTGGCACCATGGGGGCTTTGTAAACGACTTCTATTCCAACCAAATTCTCTCTCCAGAAGCTCAATGGTGCTCCTTCTCTTCTGAGCCCTGTATTGCGACTACAGAGGTATTTCCATACTCAGAAGAAATGGTGTTACAAATTTTGGGTGGCTTTTTCTCCTATTACTCCTTGTGAAAATGAAATATTTGGGGTAACACCAGCATTTAAGTGAAAAAAATCAAATTTTTTTATTTTCACGTCCCACCTTAATGAAAGTTCGTCAATCACCTGTGGTGTGTTAAGGCTCACTGTACCACTTTTCCCAAATAGTGTGCCATGTGTTTTTTTTTTTTGCTGTTCTGGCACCATGGGGGCTTTCTAAATGCAACATGATCCCCCCCCCCCCCCCCCCCCCCCCCAAAAAAAAAAAACTATTTTAGCAAAATTTGCTCTCCAAAAGCCCAATGTCGCTCCTTCCTTTCTGAGCCCTCTAGTGCACCCACAGGGCACTTTGCATCCACATATGAGGTATTTCCTTACTGGAGAGAATTGGGGTTACAAATTTTGCAGGGCAAATTTGGGGTAACACCAGCATTTTAGTGTTAAAAATCTAATTTTTCATTTTCATGTCCCATTTTATCAAAAGTAAGTCAATCACCTGTGGGGTATTAAAGGGGTATTCCAGGCAAAACCTTTTTTATACATATCAACTGGCTCCGGAAAGTTAAACAGATTTGTAAATTACTTCTATTAAAAAATCTTAATCCTTCCAATAGTTATTAGCTTCTGAAGTTTTTTGTCTAACTGCTCAATGATGATGTCACGTCTCGGGACGTGAGTCATCAGAAAGCAGTTAGACAGAAAACAACAACTCAACTTCAAAAGCTAATAACTATTGGAAGGATTAAGATTTTTTTAATAGAAGTAATTTACAAATCTGTTTAACTTTCAGGAGACAGTTGATATATAAAAAAAAGTTTTGGCCTGGAATACCCCTTTAAGGCTCACTGTGCCCCTTGTTATGTTCCTTGAGGGGTGAAGTTTCCCAAATAGTGTGCCATATGTTTTTTTTTACTTTATTTTTTATTTTTTTGCTGTTCTGGCAGCATGGGGGCTTCCTAAATGCGACATGCCCCCCAAAAACCTTTTCGCTCTCCAAAAGCTCATTGTCGCTCCTTCCCTTCTGAGACCTCTGCTGCACCCACAGAGCACTTCACATCCCCATATGAGGTATTTACTTACTCGAGAGAAATTGAATTACATAATTGGGGGGCTTGCCCTTGTAAAAATGAAAAAATGGGGCTACAAGAACATGTTAGTGTAAAAAAAATGAGATTTTGAATTTTCTCCTTCACTATACTGCTATTCCTGTGACACACTTAAAGGGTTAACAAACTTTCAGAATGTCATTTTGAATACTTTGAGGGTTGCAGTTTCTATAATGGGGTCCATTATGGTAGATTTCTTAGAGAAAGGCCCCTCAAATCCACTTCCAACTAAAATGGTCCCTGAAAAATTCAGATTTTCAATATTTTGTGAAAATTTTGTAAATTGCTGCTATACTTTGAAGCCCTCTGATGTCTTCAAAAAGTAAAAACATGTCAACTTTATGAGGCCAACATAAAGTAGACATATTGTATATGTGACTCAATATATAATTTATTTGGCATGCCCATTTTCCTTATAAGCAGAGAGTTTCAAAGATCGAAAAATGCTATTTTTTCACAAAGAAATTATGCAAGTATCAACAAAAATTTACCGCTAACAAAGTAGAACATGTCACGAAAAAACAATCTCGGAATCAAATATATAAGTAAAAGCATCCCAGAGTTATAAATGCATAGTGACAGAGGTCAGATTTGCAAAAAATTATCTCGTCCTTAGGGTCAAAATGGGCTCCGTCCCCAAGGGGTTAAAGAATGTTGTGCTATAAATTTAAAAAATCCCCATTATATGAAAAATAAAAAGTTATCTTAGAAGGTGAGGAGGAAGAAAAAAAAAGAAAAGAAATAAAAAGCGATGAAATGGGAAGAGTATAATAGGGTCTGTCACATTTCTGACACAAAGGGCTACCGTATTTTTCGCCGTATAAGACGCACTTTTTCTTCTCCAAAACTGGGGGGAAAGTCGGTGCGTCTTATACGGCGAATACACCCCTATCGGATCGGTCCCTGCAGCCATCAACGGCCGGGACCCGCGGCTAATACAGGACATCACCGATCGCGGTGATGCCCTGTATTAACCCTTCAGACGAGGCGATCAAAGCTGACCGCCGCGTCTGAAGCGAAAGTGACACTAACCCGGCTGTTCAGTCGGGCTGTTCGGGACCGCCGCGATTTCACCGCGGCGGTCCCGAACAGCCTGACTGAATAGCCGGGTTAATGCTTACAGGACACCGGGAGAGACCTTACCTGCCTCCTCGGTGTCTTCTCCGTTCAGGGATCCCCTGTATGGCCGGCACTCTCCTTCCTGGTCATCACGTTGTCGTGTTCGTGCGTCGGCGTGCATAACGACGTGATGACAGCGACGGAGAGCGAGGATACCCGGCCGGCAGCAGAGACCTTCCCGGAGCGACGGGGACACAGCGACAGCGATGGAGCGACATCCAGGGCAGCGGTGAAGGGTCGGGATCGGCAGGGACACGTGAGTATTACCTCCTATGCAGTAGTCTTCAATCTGCGGACCTCCAGATGATGCAAAACTACAACTCCCAGCATGCCCGGACAGCCAACGGCTGTCCGGGCATGCTGGGAGTTGTAGTTTTGCAACATCTGGAGGTCCGCACGTTTAAGACCACAATTGGGTTCAAAATCTTAATTTTTGGGGGATTTTGCACCTGTAAATTGGGTGCGTCCTATATGGCGAAAAATACGGTATATTTAAAAAAAAAAGATAAATACTTATGATGTAGCTGCTGCTGCCATGCTGTGTCCTAGAGAAAAATAATGAACCGTAGTTAAATCCAAATGAGTCAAAACAGCCGCTCATTATGTTGTGGATTTGTGATGGATTTCCGCACTTTCTGTGTATAGGGTGAGATCCAAGGTGAATCTGCAACAAAATCTGCAAGTACTGCATGGAGTTTTTGCTGCATATTTGTGACAGATCTGCATTATAAAATAGGGTTTGAAGTGGACTTTCATCAGCGGAAGTCTACTGGCAAAAATTTGGCATGGAGAGCCTGCCCCCTTTCAAACTCACAGCAGGAAACATGGGGTTTTCTGTCTGGGCATGCTGAAAGTTGTAGTTTTGCAACATCTGAAGGGCAACAGTTTGGAGACCACTGTGCATTGGTCTCTGTACTTTGACCTTTCACATGATGTTTCCGGGCCAATCGGGTCTCTGGTGACCCGGTTGGCCGGAAAAAAGTGTGATTGGTGGTGTCCGAAACAGCACCAATCACCCTTGGCCAGCAGGAGTGAGGTGGCACAACTACAACTCTCAGCATGCCCTTTGACTGTCTGTGCATGCTAGGAGTTGTAGTTATGCAACAGCTAGAGCACATGGGTGGGTTTTCAGTAAGTTTCCCGCTCCGAGTTTGAGGTGCCGTAAATCTGCTGTGGCTCAAATATGTAGCGTGAAACTTGTTGTAAACCTGACTGTGTGTACATATAGAAAAAACACCTACACTAACACAAAAATAAAGAGTAAAACACAACATATACACACACCCTTACACCCCCCCCCCCCCCCCTAATAAGAATGAAATTGGTTATCCATAGTTACATAGTTACATAGTTATTATGGTTGAAAAAAGACATACGTCCATCAAGTCCAACCAGGGAATTTAAGTGAAGGGTGTAAGGGGATAAGGGAAAGAGATGTAGTTTTATAATTCTGCATAAGCATTAATGTTATTTTGTTCCAGGAATGTATCTAACCCTGTTTTAAAGCTGTTAATTGTTCCTGCTGTGACCAGTTCCTGAGGTAGACTGTTCCATAAATTCACAGTCCTCACAGTAAAGAAGGCGTGTCGCCCCTTTAGACTAAACCTTTTCTTCTCCAGACGAAGGGAGTGCCCCCTCGTCCTTTGGGGGGGGGGGGGGGGTTTAACCTGGAACAGTTTTTCTCCATATTTTTTGTATGGGCCATTTATATACTTATATACGTTTATCATATCCCCCCTTAAACGTCTCTTCTCAAGACTAAACAATTGTAACTCCTTTAATCGCTCCTCATAGCTAAGATGTTCCATGCCCCATATTAGTTTAGTCGCGCGTCTCTGCACCCTTTCCAACTCCACGGTGTCCCTTTTATGAACAGGCGACCAAAACTGAACAGCATATTCCAGGTGAGGCCGTACCAATGCTTTATAAAGGGGGAGTATTATGTCCCTGTCCCTTGAGTCCATGCCTCTTTTTATACATGACAATATCCTGCTGGCTTTGGAAGCAGCAGCCTGACATTGCTTGCTATTCTGTAGTCTGTGATCTACAAGTACACCCAGATCCTTCTCTACCAGTGACTCTGCCAGTTTTATCCCCCCCTAAGACATACGACGCATGCAGGTTATTAGTACCCAGATGCATAACTTTACATTTATCCACATTGAACCTCATTTGCCAAGTGGATGCCCAGACACTAAGTCTATCCAAGTCATCTTGTAACTTATGCACATCCTTTATAGACTGTACCGTGCTACAAAGCTTGGTGTCATCTGCAAAGATAGAAACAGAGCTGTTAATACCATCCTCTATATCATTGATAAATAAATTAAACAACAGCGGGCCCAGTACTGAACCTTGGGGTACACCACTAATAACCGTGGACCAATCAGAGTACGAATCATTGACCACCACTCTCTGGGTACGATCCATGAACCAGTGTTCAATCCAGTTACAAACTAAAGTTTCCAAGCCCAAGGACCTTAACTTACCTGTCAGACGTCTGTGAGGGACAGTATCAAACGCTTTGGCAAAATCCAGAAACACTATATCCACAGCCATTCCTCTGTCAAGGCTTCTACTCACATCTTCATAAAAGCAAATTAGATTGGTTTGACAACTTCTATCCTTAGTAAACCCATGCTGGCTATCACTTATAATACTATTATCCCCTATGTATTCCTGTATGTAATCCCTTATAAGTCCTTCAAACAAATTACCCACAATGCACGTTAGACTTACCGGTCTATAATTGCCTGGCGAAGACCTAGAGCCCTTCTTGAAGATTGGTACCACATTCGCCTTGCGCCAGTCCCTTGGCACAATACCAGACACCAGAGAATCGCTAAATATCATGAACAACGGTACAGATATTACTGAACTTACCTCTCTAAGAACTCTTGGGTGTAGTCCATCTGGCCCTGGAGATTTGCTTACATTTACTTTACTTAACTTACCTTGTACCATCTCTACATTAAGCCAGTTCAGTACATTACATGATGTGTTACCAGCACTGACCTGGCCAATGTCAGCTCCTTTTTCCATAGTGTATACAGAACTAAAGAACCCATTCAGTAGCTCCGCCTTCTCTTGATCGCCAGTGACAACCTCCCCATTATCATTATTAAGGGGTCCTACATGCTCTGTCCTTGGTTTTTTTGTATTTATATATCTAAAAAAATATTTAGGATTAGTTTTGCTTTCTTTGGCCACCTGTCTCTCATTTTGAATTTTAGCTGTTTTTATTACATTTTTACAGATTTTATTAAGCTCCTTGTACTGTTTAAATGTTATAGCTGACCCATCAGATTTGAAATTTTTGAAGGCTATTTTTTTGTTGTTTATTGCTCTTTTAACCTCATTTGTCAGCCATGTAGGATTTAGTTTTAATCGTTTATATTTGTTCCCCTTTGGTATATATTTAGCTGTATAGTTATTTAGAGTTGATTTAAAGATGTCCCATTTACCTTCTGTATCAGTATTTGACAACACCTCCCCCCAGTCTATGTCCTGTAGTGCAGCCCTCAGCCCAGGGAAGTTTGCCTTTTTAAAGTCATATGTTTTTGCCTTCCCCGCCTGTCTTTGTTTTCTACATTTTAAGTCAAAAGTAACTATATTGTGGTCGCTATTACCAAGGTTTTCCCGCACAGTTACATTACCAATCAGCTCTGCGTTGTTGGAAATGATCAGATCCAACAAGGCATCACTTCTTGTTGGGTCCTCCACAAACTGGCTCATAAAATTATCCTGCAATAAATTTAGGAATTTTCTCCCCTTTGTAGTTTTAGCCAGCCCCCGGCCCCAATCTATATCTGAATAGTTAAAATCTTCCATTATTACCACTGTACCTGCCCGGGCGGCCCTCTCTATTTGTTTATACAGCCGACCTTCTATCTCTTCAGTGATATTAGGGGGTCTGTAGATTACACCAAATATTATTTTTTCAATATTTCCCTCCTTTTGTAATTCTACCCACAGTGATTCCACATCCTCAGAATCATCACACACTATGGCATTATTCACGCTGACTTTCATACCACTTCTAACATACAGACAGACTCCACCACCTTTTCTGTTCATTCTATCCTTGCGAAACAATTTAAACCCCTGCAGATTAACGGCCCAGTCATGCGAGGAGTCCAGCCATGTCTCAGTGACCCCAACTACATCAATATGTTCCTCCAGTATCAAGGCCTCAAGCTCCCCCATTTTATTTGCTAGGCTTCTGGCATTTGTGAACATACACTTTACATTTCCATTAAGTTTTACACATATAGTCTCACTAATGGGATTTTCAGAGTTATTGGGGTTAATGTTATTATTTGAGTTATAAGGGCTAATTGTACTACTTAAGTTATTGGGGCTAATGGGATTTTTTGAGTTATTGGGTCTAACGTTATTATTTAAGTTATTGGGGCTAATGGGATTTTTTGCGTTATTGCATCTAACGTTGTTATTTAAGTTATTGGGGCTAACGGTATTTTTTGAGTTAATGGGGCTTATTGTAGTTATTGAGTTATTGGGGCTAATGGAATTTTTTTTGAATTATTGGGATTACAATTTTTCGGGCTACATTTATTTTTACAGCTGGTTTGTAACGCATGAATCTCCTTATCCACTGCTCTTAACCTCCCCCCACAGGACTCCTCTCCACCCACCATTATGTCCTGACCCCTCTCTAACCTATCCATCCCACTGTCTGCTTTCTTTGCTTTATTATCCTCCCCCCACTCACCTAGTTTAAATACTCAGCCACCCCTTCCAGGATTCTCTCCCCCAGCACAGCGGACCCCCTTCCATTCAGGTGCAAATTATCCGTAAAATAGAGTTTGTACCCCAATGAAAAGTCAGCCCAGTGCTCTAAAAACCCAAACCCTTCCCCCTCACACCACGACTTAAGCCATGCATTTAACTCCCTAAGCTCCCGCTGTCTTTCCTGCGATGCACAGGAAGTATTCCAGAGAACACAACCTTAGAGGTCCTTCCCTTCAGCTTGGCACCTAGTTCTTCAAGGACCTCCACCTACCATGTATTCTGTCGTTGGTTCCCACATGGACCACGAAAGCTGGGTCATCCCCAGCCCCCCCTAGTAATTTGTCCACCCTTTCCACCACATGCCGAACCCTGGCACCAGGGAGACAGCAAATCATTCGGTTGAGGTGGTCTTGGCGACAAATTATTCTATCCGTCTTCCTGATTATAGAATCCCCTACCACAACTAACTGTCTTGGCCTACCTGCGTTACCATCCCACACACTACTAGTTGACCTGTTCCCCCGGCTGTTCGGGAGACCAGTATCCACTAGGGTTGCCATCTCTGATACTGAGGCTCTCGCATCATCGCCCAACTTGGCAATTTTACTTGGGAGATCAGAAGCAGAAGTGACCTTCCTTTTCCTTGCCCCCTTTCCAGTCCCTCTAACTACATTAACCCAGCTCCCTACTTGGGCCTCCTGGCTAGTTTCTCCAATCTCCATTTCTACCCCACTAACTGCTTGCTCTGTAAGATTGTCAATCGCCCTCAATGTTGCATTTTGCTCCTCTAGATCTCTAATACGAGCTTCCAGGTGGGCAACATGCTCACATTTGTCACAGCGGTATTCACCCTGAAGCTGCTGCTCCAGAGATGTATACATGTGGCACAATGTGCACTGAAGAAAACCTCCAATCCTGCTGTCCATATCCTTGGTGACAAACAGCTGTTATTAACTATTAAGAAAAACTACTTTTATCAAGAGAGTGTAATACTTACAGTTACAGTGGGTCCTGCTTACAACTCCTGCTTTTTAAACTTCTGCTTATAAAACTTCTCAGATGTAACACTTAATAATACAACACTTTAGAATACAGACCCAGCTTCAGTTAGACTCAGTCAGAGCAGAGCAGGAAAATACTTTTTATATATATATATATATATATATATATATATATATATATATATATATCTCAACTGGCTCCAGAAAGTTAAACAGATTTGTAAATTACTTCTATTAAAAAATCTTAATCCTTTCAGTAATTTTTAGTTGCTGAAGTTGAGTTGTTCTTTTCTGTCTAACTGCTCTCTGATGACACGTGTCTCGGGAACCGCCCAGTTTAGAAGCAAATCTCCATAGCAAACCTCTTCTACTCTGTGCAGTTCCCAAGACAAGCAGAGATGTCAGAAGAGAGCACTATGGCAGACAGAAAAATAACAATTTAACTTCAGCAGCTGATAATTAATGGAAGGATTAAGATTTTTTAATAGAAGTAATTTTAAAATCTGTTTAACTTTCTGGAGCCAGTTTATATATAAAAAAAAAGTTTTTTTCCTGGAATAACCCTTTAACCCCTTAACGACGCAGGACGTATATTTACGTCCTCCACCGGCTCCCGCCATGTGCCGCGGGGTCACGCGGTGTCCCCGCGTCATATCGGGGCGGTCCTGGCGGCTATTGGTTAGCTTAATTAAGTTAACCTGATTTGTGGGAGGAGTCTGGTCTTTATATACCCACCTGATCCACACAGGTGCTGTCGGCAGGATGCAAAATGTCCCCACTCTCCCTTCCCCTTTTTTTCTACAGTCACTCTCAGGGTATCCCCCTTTCTTTTGGATACCCTTCATAACCAGCCAGGAACACCCCAGGCCTAATTATTCATGCAACTCTACTTACAAAATATGTAATCCAACCACAAATAGATACAGAAAACCGACAGCAGGGAATTCCCTATTGCATTTCAGTGGTTATCACCCTGAGCATGTGAAATCAGCTATACCTTATGGGCAAATGTTGAGGCTCAAAAGAATTAATAGTACAGTCTGGTTTTAAAAGACAAGCTTTGGAACTTGCTAAGAGATTAGAAGACAGGGGTTATCCCCATAATGTATTGGAAAAAGCATATGGCCGGGCATCGGTACAAGACAGAAATCAGCTTCTAAAAGTAAAAAGAAATAACAGGAGGTATAAGCTTTCGAACAGATTTACTTTTTCCTTTAAAGGGGTACTCCGGTGGTCAACGTGTTTTTCCATTTTTGACTTACCCTATTTGTTTTGTTTCATTTCTATTCTTGTTGTTTAGCCTACTCTATTTCCGTTCTTTATTGTCTTTTTATCCCCCACTTTGTTTTCCTATCTTTGCTTCTATTTCCTGTTTCTTGCTGTGCTGAAAACTACAAATCCCAGCATGCCACATGCCTTGCTGGTTTGGGGGCGGCTCCTTTTTTTTTGTTCCGCCCTTTACCCACCGTACTATTTTCCTGGGTCAGCCCCCTTATACACAGCACACTAATATAATCAGCCCTGGTTGGGATACACTGGCATACACACACAAAAGGGACTACAACTCCCAGGATGTGTCATTCAGGAGTCTTCAGTATAACACCAGCATGCTGCCTCTGTAGTCTCCTGGGGGTTGTAGTTCACCACACCTCTATAGGGCATACACCAGTGTTTCCCAACCAGGGTGCCTTCAGGTGTTGCAAAACTACTACTACCAGCATGCCTGGACAGCCAAATGCTGTCCGGGCATGCTGGGAGTTGTAGTTTTGATACAGCTGAAGGCACCCTGGTTGGGAAACAATGCACTTTGTAATATACTGAATAGGCTAGGCCAGTGTTTCCCAATCAGTGTGCTTCCAGCTGTAGCAAAACTACAACTCCCAGCATGCCCTGACAGCCTTTGGGCATGCTAGGAGTTGGTGTTTTGCAACAGCTGGAGGCACACTGGTTGGGAAACACTGGTGTAACATGATGTGTATGCTGAATAGGCTAGAACAGTGTTTCCCAACCAGTGTGCCTCCAGCTGTTGCAAATCTTCAACTACCAGCATGCCCAAAGTCTGTCAGGGCATGCAGGGAGTTGTAGTTTTGCAACAGCTGGAGGCACACTTGTTTGGAAATACTAGCTTACACACAACAGGGACTACAACTCCCAGCATGTGTCATTCAGGAGTTCCCCTGAAGGAGCTGTGTGCTATGGCTTCTCATGCAGACCTGCGTCCTCAGAAGCAGTGCAGGGGGTGGGGAGGAGCTGTGTACTATGGCTTCTCCTGTGCAGACCTGCGTCCTCAGAAGCAGTGCAGGGGGGAGGGGAGGAGCGGTGTACTATGGCCTCTCATGCAGACCTGCGTCCTCAGAGAGAGTAAAGGTGGAGGGGAGGTGAGGAGCTGTGTACTATGGCTTCTCATGCAGACCTGTGTCCTCAGAGGGAGTAAAGGTGGAGGGGATGTGAGGAGCTGTGTACTATGGCTTCTCATGCAGACCTGTGTCCTCAGAAGCAGTACAGGGGGAGGTGAGGAGCTGTGTACTATGGCTTCTCATGCAGACCTGTGTCCTCAGAAGCAGTACAGGGGGAGGGGAGGAGCTGTGTACTATGGCTTCTCATGCAGACCTGTGTCCTCAGAAGCAGTACAGGGGGAGGGGAGGAGCAGTGTACTATGGCTTCTCATGCAGACCTGTGTCCTCAGAAGCAGTACAGGGGGAGGGGAGGAGCTGTGTACTATGGCTTCTCATGCAGACCTGTGTCCTCAGAAGCAGTGCAGGGGGAGGTGAGGAGCTGTGTACTATGGCTTCTCATGCAGACCTGCGTCATCAGAAGCAGTGCAGGGGGAGGGGAGGAGCTGTGTACTATGGCTTCTCATGCAGACCTGCGTCCTCAGAAGCAGTACAGGGGGAGGGGAGGAGCTGTGTACTATGGCTTCTCATGCAGACCTGCGTCATCAGAAGCAGTGCAGGGGGAGGGGAGGAGCTGTGTACTATGGCTTCTCCTGTGCAGACCTGCGTCCTCAGAAGCAGTACAGGGGGAGGTGAGGAGCTGTGTACTATGGCTTCTCATGCAGACCTGCGTCCTCAGAAGCAGTGCAGGGGGGAGGGGAGGAGCTGTGTACTATGGCTTCTCATGCAGACCTGCGTCCTCAGAGAGAGTAAAGGTGGAGGGGAGGTGAGGAGCTGTGTACTATGGCTTCTCATGCAGACCTGTGTCCTCAGAGGGAGTAAAGGTGGAGGGGATGTGAGGAGCTGTGTACTATGGCTTCTCATGCAGACCTGTGTCCTCAGAAGCAGTACAGGGGGAGGTGAGGAGCTGTGTACTATGGCTTCTCATGCAGACCTGTGTCCTCAGAAGCAGTGCAGGGGTAGGTGAGGAGCTGTGTACTATGGCTTCTCATGCAGACCTGTGTCCTCAGAAGCAGTACAGGGGGAGGGGAGGAGCTGTGTACTATGGCTTCTCATGCAGACCTGCGTCCTCAGAAGCAGTGCAGGGGGAGGTGAAGAGCTGTGTACTATGGCTTCTCATGCAGACCTGTGTCCTCAGAAGCAGTACAGGGGGAGGTGAGGAGCTGTGTACTATGGCTTCTCATGCAGACCTGTGTCCTCAGAAGCAGTGCAGGGGGAGGTGAGGAGCTGTGTACTATGGCTTCTCATGCAGACCTGCGTCCTCAGAAGCAGTACAGGGGGAGGGGAGGGGAGGAGCTGTGTACTATGGCTTCTCATGCAGACCTGTGTCCTCAGAAGCAGTACAGGGGGAGGTGAAGAGCTGTGTACTATGGCTTCTCATGCAGACCTGTGTCCTCAGAAGCAGTACAGGGGGAGGTGAGGAGCTGTGTACTATGGCTTCTCATGCAGACCTGTGTCCTCAGAAGCAGTACAGGGGGAGGGGAGGAGCTGTGTACTATGGCTTCTCATGCAGACCTGTGTCCTCAGAAGCAGTGCAGGGGGAGGTGAGGAGCTGTGTACTATGGCTTCTCATGCAGACCTGCGTCATCAGAAGCAGTACAGGGGGAGGTGAGGAGCTGTGTACTATGGCTTCTCATGCAGACCTGCGTCCTCAGAAGCAGTACAGGGGGAGGTGAGGAGCTGTGTACTATGGCTTCTCATGCAGACCTGTGTCCTCAGAAGCAGTACAGGGGGAGGGGAGGAGCTGTGTACTATGGCTTCTCATGCAGACCTGTGTCCTCAGAAGCAGTACAGGGGGAGGGGAGGAGCTGTGTACTATGGCTTCTCATGCAGACCTGTGTCCTCAGAAGCAGTACAGGGGGAGGGGAGGAGCTGTGTACTATGGCTTCTCATGCAGACCTGTGTCCTCAGAAGCAGTGCAGGGGGAGGTGAAGAGCTGTGTACTATGGCTTCTCATGCAGACCTGTGTCCTCAGAAGCAGTACAGGGGGAGGTGAGGAGCTGTGTACTATGGCTTCTCATGCAGACCTGTGTCCTCAGAAGCAGTACAGGGGGAGGGGAGGAGCAGTGTACTATGGCTTCTCATGCAGACCTGTGTCCTCAGAAGCAGTACAGGGGGAGGTGAGGAGCTGTGTACTATGGCTTCTCATGCAGACCTGTGTCCTCAGAAGCAGTACAGGGGGAGGTGAAGAGCTGTGTACTATGGCTTCTCATGCAGACCTGTGTCCTCAGAAGCAGTACAGGGGGAGGTGAGGAGCTGTGTACTATGGCTTCTCATGCAGACCTGTGTCCTCAGAAGCAGTACAGGGGGAGGGGAGGAGCAGTGTACTATGGCTTCTCATGCAGACCTGCGTCCTCAGAAGCAGTGCAGGGGGAGGTGAGGAGCTGTGTACTATGGCTTCTCATGCAGACCTGCGTCATCAGAAGCAGTACAGGGGGAGGGGAGGAGCTGTGTACTATGGCTTCTCATGCAGACCTGTGTCCTCAGAAGCAGTACAGGGGGAGGTGAGGAGCTGTGTACTATGGCTTCTCATGCAGACCTGCGTCCTCAGAAGCAGTGCAGGGGGAGGTGAGGAGCTGTGTACTATGGCTTCTCATGCAGACCTGTGTCCTCAGAAGCAGTACAGGGGGAGGGGAGGAGCTGTGTACTATGGCTTCTCATGCAGACCTGTGTCCTCAGAAGAAGTACAGGGGGAGGGGAGGAGCTGTGTACTATGGCTTCTCATGCAGACCTCCGGGAGGGGTGAGATGAGGGGGCGTGGCTTATTTATCTTATGCAGACAGAGAGAGAGAAAAAAAGCCCTGACGTGTTGTCCACAGCAGACTCAGAACTGTGGACAACAGTAAAAGAAAACACTCTGAACTACATAACTTCCTGCCCAACAAACAGGTAAGAAAAACACACACATGCTGCCAAAACATATTACATCTATATTGCGAAAGAAACAAAACTTACAAAGAAGATGCAACATAGTAAAAAAAAATTAACCACCGGAGTACCCCTTTAAATATGGACCAATGACTAGTATTATCAAATCTGTTATTCAGAAGCATTTGTTCTTAATACAGAATGACCCCATTCTAGCGCAACATAAATCTATGATAGCTTTTAGACGAGTGAAGAATTTAGGTGGTACATTAACCTGTAGTAAATTTCCCTCAACCAATGAAAAAGAAAAAAAAGTCTAAGGCTCCTTTCACACTACGAGCATTCATCCGTTATTAAACTTCTGTTTTCTGTGTAAAAACGGATGTATAATAACGGATGAAATAACGGTTGCTAACGGATAAATAAATATTCATCCGTTAAGACCCATTATAACATCCTTCATGTATGGCCCACCTCTCCCTACAGATTTCCACAGCCGGGACTACTACTACTCCCATCATGGAACAGACTTGTTTCCATGATGGTAGTAGTAATTCCCTGGCTGCGGGTGGCTGGGGAGGCTACATTAGTGTTTGTACTACTACCCCCCCATCATGGAGTCACCCCCCTTTTCTAACAAAATAAAAAAAAAACTGTGTAAATAAAAATAAAAACATTTGTAGTATCGCCACCTGCGGAAATGTCCAACTATAAAAACATATTGTTAATTAAACCACATGGTTAATGGCATATGCGAAAATTTTTGGTCATTTTTTATATAATGAAAAATTAATAAAAAGTTATCAAAAGGTCCGATCAATATAAAAATGGTACCAATAAAAACTTCAGATCACAGCGCAAAAAATGATCCCTCATACTGACCCGTACACGGAAAATTAAAAAAGTTATAGGAATCAATCAAACCTATATAAGTAGGGTATCATTTTAACCGTATGGACCTACAGAATAAAGATAAGATGTAATTTTTACTGAAATATGCACTGCGTATAAACGGAAGTCCCCAAAATTTACAAAATGGCGTTTTTTCTTCAATTTTGTCGAACAATGAATTTTGTTTCTGCTTCGCTGTGGATATTTTGGTGAAATGACTAATGTCAATGCAAAGTAGAATTGGTGGCGCAAAAACTAAGCCATCATATGGAATTTTAGATGCAAAATTTAAAGCATTATAGTTTTTAGAAGGTGATGAGGAAAACATTTTAATGCAAAAACAGAAAAACCCTAAGGAGTAAAAAGGGCTAACCGAGAAAACATATGTGGAAAATGCACAATGGGGATCCATCGGCCTTGCGCTTTTCCGGCATTGAAAGGGTGTTCAGCCAAGATGAAATTAACGACATAAGGCTCTTCTACAAACAGAGGCTCGCTGGATCATGCGCACTGAAGCACAAGGAAAGCTGGGTTGGAATGAGAAATTGCATCTAAGTATTTTCATTTGGTTTGTATGCATTACCAGTATTTATCCTCAGCGCTGTGTATTGTTTTTAATGCACACTGTTTTTGGTAATACACCTTTTGTAGTCCACGCAGATATTTTACCAGTGGCTATGCCTGGGGCATGTATGGTCTTAAGAAGTACGACACAGCTGTTACCTCCACGCTGAGGTCCTCGGCGTTCATGCCTAGATACCTGCCTGACACTGCACCTATGTCTGCACATTAAAGATTTCATGAAGCTACGATGCTGGCGAGTGCCGTCCAGAATTCTTTCTACATGGCATAATAATATACTGACACTTCTTGTTCTGTAGAGATAACTTTTCTACACGATCACCACAGGGTAGTCAGTTACAGTGACTGGTAACACAACTAGTCTGTACATGCCTAGAACACGCACTCATAGAAGTCAATAGGGTCAGCGTCAGTCCATGGGCCTTACTGCAAAGAATATTTAAAAATGCAGAAAGCTGCCCCTATAAAATGTGCAAAAAAGAAAAGAAACTTGTTCTTTCTGCTGCCACACCTGTCCATGTCAGGAACTGTCCGGAGCAGAAGAGGTTCATTATGGGCATTTGCTCCTGCTCCATATAGTTCCTGACACTGACAGAGTTGGGAGCAGAGAGCACTGTGGTCAGACTGGAAAGAACTACACAAGTTCCTCTGTAGAAAACAGCAGCTGATAAGTACTGGAAGAATTAAAGGGCTACTCCGGTAGAAAACAATTTTTTTTAATCAACTGGTGCCAGAACATTAAAACAGATTTGTAAATTACTTTTATTTAAAAAGCTTAATCCTTCTAGTACTATCAGCTGCTGTATGCTCCACAGGAATTTATTTTCTGTCTATCCACGGTGCTCTCTGCTGACACCTCTGTCCATGTCAAGAACTGTCTAGAGCAGGAGAAGTTTGCTATGGGGATTTGCTCCTACTCTGGACAGTTCCTGACATGGACAGAGTTGCCAGCAGAGAGCACTGTGGTCAGACAGAAAAGAAATTCAAAAAGAAAATAACTTCCTCTGTAGTATATAGCAGCTGATAAGTACTGGAAGGATTGACATTTTTTACATAGAAGTAATTTACTAATTTGTTTAACTTTCAGTCACCAGTTGATTTGAAAACATGTTTTCCTCCCAAGTAAGAAGGGGTTAAATAGTTACTGTGGCCAACCCCCAAAATGAGATTGCATTATCAATAAAAAGCAAGAGTGCCCTGGGTCCCACATCTTTTCACAGTTTCTTGATACACCACCCCCCTTTTTGAGATATGAGGATTTATAGTTTGTCTGACAAATCAGTGAATCAGTCAGATGGGCGTAAACTTAATAATGAGTGACTTTTTTTTTTTTTTTTAACACAGCTGTGTATATATTTATTTATTCACAGTGGTGTGGAAAATGATTGAGGCTTCAGGATACCAACATACAGTCAGTAATAAACTTTTAAATGGAGAAACAGTTATAGGAAAATCTGTTGCGCACATGAGGAGCAGTACATGGGGAGGAAAATTCCAGAGCATGGGAACATGTACACTGTATTAACCCCTTAACAACACAGGACGTAAATGTACGTCCTGCCGAGCTGGTACTTAACGCACCAGGACTTATATTTACGTCCTATTAATAACCTCTGATGCTCGCATCATGCGCAGCAGGTCCCGGCTGCTGATAGCAGCCAGGGACCCGCCCGTAATGGCGGATTGTCCACCATTAACCCCTCAGATGCCATGATCAACACAGATCACGGCATTTGCAGCATCGCGGTCACTAAAAATGGATGATCGGATCGCCTGCAGCGCTGCCGCGGCGATCCGACCATCCAGCATGGCAGCCAGAGGTCCCCTCACCTGCCTCCTCTGCCTTCCATGGGTCTTCTGCTCTAGTCTGCTAGTCTGCAATCGAGCAGACCAGAGCAGAAGATGACCGATAATACTGATCAGTGCTATGTCCTATGCACAGCACTGCACAGTATTAGCAATCAAATGATTGCTATAAATAGACCCCTAGTGGCCAGTTTTCAAATGTAAAATTCACCCTGAAAATGAAAAAATAATGAAAATATATTACAGATATGTTGTAGTACATAAGTACTACAACATATCAAAAAATAAAAGTTGGTGAAAGTGCCCATTTAAGGCCCAAATGGGCTGAGTCCTTAAGGGGTTAAATGGGAAAACACTAGGGACAACTGACATGGAAAAGGACATCAGAGTTAGTTAACAGTAAATTTAGCTGTAGTGATCAGTGTCGGGCAGCTGCTGCCAAAGCAAATAAAATCATGGGGTGCATCAATAGGGGCATAGATGCCCACGACAAGGAAATAATTCCTCTGTACAAATCACTAGTCAGACCACACACAGAATACTGTGTACAGTACTGGGCACCAGTGTACAAGAAACATAGTGGAGCTGGAGAGGGCTCAAAGACGGGCAACCAATGAAATGGGAGGATTACAGTACCCAGAATAAGGGTTATTAAGTTTAGAAAAAATGCCTCAGGGGCGACCTAATAATGTAAAACTATAATAGAAAGCAGTGCAGAGATCTCTCCCATGATCTTTTTATACCCAGGACTGTATCTATAACAAGGGATCAGTGAGACTATGGAACTCTCTCCCAGAGGAAATAGTCACGGTGAACTCAATAAAAGTTCAAAAGGGGCCTGGATGGATTTCTAGAGAGAAATAACATTACAGGTTATTAATACTAGATTCACAGGGATTTATTCCTTTTGCCAGATCTGGAGTTGGGAAGAATTTTTCTCCCTACTATGTGGCAAGTGGCATCAGCCTTATAGGGTTTTTTTGCCTTCCTCAGGATCAACTCAGTTGGGACAAAGTAAGGATATAGGTTGAACTTGATTGAATCTTGTCCTTTTTTCAACCTTATGAGGTATGTAACTATATCTAGCCGTTATATGGTGTTTTCTCCTCCAGTTTACTGCTGCTCTGAAGGCTTCATCTCTCTTCTTCAGTAGTCCCTGAGCACATCCTTACTAGCATGGAGGACATCAAGCAGTACTGAGCAGCATAGGCTGTGAATAGAGCACATGGTTGATAGTGACATTTTGCTCTGATCTTTTGGTGTAAAAAAAAAAATATATATACAAAAAAAAAAGGATCATCAAAGGTGCCTAGTGCATAATTGCTAAAACCCCTGAAAAATAAGAGTAAATCGGCATAAACTGCCCGTAAGAAGTGGCTGATCACTTGGAGCAAGTGTACAACTTGTGTATCAACGCACCAAACTGGGTTACTAAAATTAGGAAACAGCTGTTGAGCCCAGGGTCCAAGGAGAAGACAAACCAGTCCTGATGAGAACAACGATTTAGTGGAGCAAAATTACCCTTGTTATGTGGTGCTGCCAGTTTCCACTGGAAAGGAACAACCAGACCAGAAGTGTGTGTAAACAGAACACTGGACGTGTTTATTAGAAAACAATACATAGGAAGGATAACGCATTTCAGGGTCAGCACCCCCTTCTTCAGATCAATATCTGAATAGTGCGCTAAAGAAGGTGGCACTGACCCCCGCATTATTCTGCCTATTTATTGTTTACTGTTTTCTAATAATCCCGTCCAGTGTTTGATTTACACACATTTCTGGTCTGGTTGTTCTGGCAGAGTCACATACAAGGGTCATTTTTCTCCACTTCATCATTTTTGCTCTGATAGGATACATTACAAAGAGTCTTATATTCAAGGGTGGGGGAGTACTCTCTGGTATACACAGAGATTGCGGTATTAGGTCCTCTTTGCTATAAATGGCTTTAGTCAATGGGACTGGAAGAACTTTATTGTGGTGACAACAATATATCTGGTTTTAAGCTTTACTTTGGATAGTGTGTTTTGCGTTAATCTTGGTTCACCCACACAACATGTGCTATCTATAAAGTTTCAAAACAATTAAATTGTGGTAATAGTACTTACATCCACATAGGCTAAGCATAGCAAGGAGGATCAGCACCGGAAGGTCACCCATCTTCATATTCACTTGTAAAATCTCTACATGAATCTGAATTTTCATACAATTTTGTGTAAATATCTCCAGTAGACGCTCCCCAGACAACTTGAAAGTCAAGTCCTAAGAGTCTTGTTTTTTTTTAAATGTGCACATCACCTATTCTATCTTCTGGACACAAAAGAAATCACTGGAATGAGCGCACACCACCAATATAATGATGAAAATACAAAAATTCTTTATTACACATAACAATCCATGTAGAGGGAAACATTTAAAAACAATTAAAATAGCCCAAAAAAGAGCATAGCACAACCCTGGGGAAGGGCCATGAACCCCCTCCCACAGGTAAGTGACCCCGTCCATAATAACACACAATGCAATGATGACAGATAGTAACACTATGTCCCAGTAAGCTATCCTGCTCAAGCATGGAAAATGAGTCTACCGATAAATAAAATACTGAATAATACTTAGGCGAGAGACAGAGATGGACATCCAGTATCAAGAAGGACGGGGTCACGCGAGAGCCCCACGCGTTCTGTCGCAAAGCGACTTCCTCAGGGGTGTTCTTGATACTGGATGTCCATCTCTGCCTCTCGCCTAAGTATTATTCAGTATTTTATTTATCGGTAGACTCATTTTCCATGCTTGAGCAGGATAGCTTACTGGGGCATAGTGTTACTGTCATCATTGCATTGTGTGTTATAATGGATGGGGTCACTTACCTGTGGGAGGGGATTCATGGCCCTTCCCCAGGGTTGTGCTATGCTCTTTTTTAGGCTATTTTAATTGTTTTTAAATGTTTCCCTCTATATGGATTGTTGATATGTGTAATAAAGAATTTTTGTATTTTCATCATTATATTGGTGGTGTGCGCTCATTCCAGTGATTTCTTGTGTCCAGTTGTCATGCATGTTTTTTCACTGGAGCTGCACCCCCGTACATAAGATATATTCGGTGTATATATGAGTTGAGCCCCCCTTTATCTAATTGTTGCTATTCTATCTTCTAACATAACATGACTGGGTTGTAGTGGTGGGGTTCCCCAATTACATACCCTGTTACTGTTAGCTAGCATTTCTCTAATGCATCTTTTTTGTGGAATTACTGTTTAACAATCCCAATTCTTCATTACAAAGTTCCCAATAGCACTGCCCCAACCACCCATATATCATCACTGGATGCATTTCCCCAGAAAAGACGACAACACTCCATAGTTCTTGTCTTTACTGACAAACTGCAATAATCATTTATTGTTAAATACATTTTCATTTTATTTGGGAGAACATCATACATTATCGCCTGCAAATAGGTTGCATATTGTAGAGGAAGAAGTTTGGCAGTATAGAAGAAACATACATTTTATCATAGAGGGCTTATATACCTAGAGAAGGTTCTTGATGGAGAATTATACTCAGTTCAGTCATTTTCATTGAATCGTGATGTGGCAATTTTTAAGCCATGAGGAAAATTTAATTTTTTTTTTTATTTATTCTATATTCTTATATTAAAAAGCAAAAGGGCAGGAACATACAAAAATTGACACACTGTTCAGAGCAGCGGCCCATGCACAAAATGTATTGTGTGCTACAGTTTATAAAACTCTTAGATAATTCAGAACATGCATAAAATTCTGACCTGGATGAGGAATATGTACAATTTGTAAAGCATGATAATGAAAGGTAGGGGCAGGGAAGGTAACCTTAATGGATTCATGTTTCAAGTGATGTTGCAAAGATGAAAAGGTAAAATGTCAAAATATATACCAAAAATACAATGGAAATCAGTACATTTCATTTGTGGAACAAAGTAGTAAATTGTTGGAATTCAAACTTAGCAGTCCAGCAAATATCAAAAGAAATGAACATGCAGTCTTGGATTTACAGTCACTAATGTTGTAACGGTTGGACAGAGCAACTTCCTTATGTTCAGCAAAGGCTCCGCAAAGCCCGTGCAGAAATAAGTTGAGAAAAAACCCTGCAGTTACGCAGTCATGTGATCAGCCATAGAAGCAACTTTAATACTCACAATAAACTAAAAAGTATCAATAACATCTATGTAACCTATAGATGCAGTTCCTGTGCATCATAGGTTTATATATTAAATATTTGCAAAAAAAGAAAACATGCATACACAAAATACAATGCAAGCTTTACAGACTTGATATGAATCAAAATTTACTTTAACAGAATGTACATTGCTCAATTAAAAGTACCCTAGAATGAACAATCATGACTTTTTTTAAACTTTTTTCTTTTTGAAAATCTTTCTTTAACATTTTAAAGGGAAATTGAAATTAAATATCTGTTTGATCTGTGTTCAAGTAATAAATGTTCCTATGTAGAAATCCATCCGTAATCCTTAAAACTAAAAAATACAGTGAATATATAATACATAATAAATCAGCTACATCTAATGAATACACCTGAGGTCAGCATGCCGGAGAGCCAACGGGTTATTTTGTCCTTGCGCTTTGTAGGTTTGCAAAACGCATCTTGCAGCCTGGGTATATATAAGACAAGTCTTATCTTTAAAGACATTTAATAAACAAATGTCTTAAATAAATAGCGGAATTAAAAGGGATGTACTCAAATTTGGATTGAAAAAGAAAATCTAGCTAGTGAACAAAAACAGATTTCCATTTGTAAACTTAAGTGTCGACAATGATCAGCGTGAGATGCTACACTAGATGTGCTTTCATGAAAAACAGCCCAATGCTTTCCTATGTTTCAAAGACCATTCAACTGGCAAGTTCTGGACTTGTCCTTATAAGAGTTCAGATTATTATTTTTTTACTTGGATTTACAGTTTACACACAGGAATCTGCTGCGTTTTCCAGGACTTTGAGCGGTCAGTTATAGGTCTTCTAGTGCCCCATGGCTATTGAAGCTGTTCTATCACAAAGCATGAATCTAGGACTTCTCAGGCAAGGTGTGAGAGTAAACCTGGACAGGAGCAGTCACTGGGCATTGTTGTTACCAGTCCCATTATTTTCCTTGGCATTTGTGTTTACTGAATTAATACCATCTTGCTGCCTGGCATCTTTCCTGGGAGGCATCCTTTCGTTGATCCTGTCCAATCCCTTAGCTTCTTCAAAGCTGCAGATTTTGTGTTGTGGAGAGAATCCTCGTATTGCTTCAAATGCAAATAGGGAAAATTAGTTTAGAACTTCTAGCAAAATATTGCTAAACAAGCTGAATAGTCCATCACATTTTATTGTAATCCTTCTATACAGTTACAGCTCTATGCTTCACAAAAATCCTGTTACTATAATGTGCTGTGAATGTGTGAACTTTACTGCGGTCACATGTATAACGCTCATGTAATATAAGACCTTATATTCTGTGTACTGGATTCTTTACTACTATTTATTTTGCTTATATAGGATACTCAACAACAGTAAATAAAGATTCTATGATTTCTAGACTAAATTGGTATGTGCTAAAAACTTACTTGTGAAGCTCAATAATACCAGGTCAAGTTCACACACGGCATATTACTATAATGTAACTGCAGAGGAATACTCAATCCACATGCAGAGGGAAATCTGCTGTAGATTATAACATTCCCTATATTTCTCCTGTCAACTTTAACCACTTTGGTGCAGATTTTCAGGGTGTCTACACTTTAAATACTATATGTGAACTTGGCCTTTGACATCTGTATTCTAAAGTAAAGCATATAATAATGTATAAAGGGACAGTAAACATTATAAAAAGGAGCCGATTATAAGGAATGTGGTTAAAGGGGTATTCCAAGATTTTATTTCCTTCAGCCTAATGCCGTGTTATGCTTCTTTCACACTGCTGTTATGACATGGCAGTGCGACATTTGTTGGGAAATCTGGGGAAAATGGGAGAAAAATTACTGCAAGCGCCGTCTTTTTCTCCCACAAAAAATTAAAATAAATAAAAAAACAGTGCCCAACAGACCCCATTGACTATAATAGGATCCATCGGGGCCTGTTATGCTTCATCCAGATAACGGCCGTTAAAGGCAAAAAAAAGAGCTTAACGGCCAATCTCGACAGGGCACAACAGCAGGGTGAAAGTAGCCGTATGTGCTTCTATTACCTCCGTGCACCGCTTTGTCACATTTTCATGCACAGGACCCACACAAGTGCTGTAGTGAATTTTTTTTTTATATTGTTGTTTTTGACTTTTCCCAGCATTCCATGCAGCCAGAGAAAATCAGTCATAGGTCATGTGGTCTTTAGGGGGCGTGGCTATGCTGCAGTGGGTAGGTAAATATCATTACTTCAGTAAATACCTTTTACACCCTGCTATCCACCCATTCACTGCAGCATAGCCACGCCCCCTGGAGACCATGTGACTTATAACTGTCTCTGGCAGCAATAAAATAGTAAGACTGCATTAGCACTTCCAGGTGTATGGGTCCTGTGTATATAAGCGGCACAAAGCGGCACACAGATGCTTTTTACACTGTATTATGAAATGGAATCCTGGAATACCCCTTTTAATATAACTCATTTATATGAATGTAGATGTTCTGGTGGTCTTAGAAGTGGAAATATGAGAAAATAACTAAAAGTAGGGGCATGGATTCTGTCACTAATCTCATAGTGGAAACTTACAAATCTACCAGCATGGTAAGAGAAAAATATATAAGGTCTTATATTTCTATACTAGAATGAACTGAAAGGAACATTGAACATGTGTAATATTAGTTGTGTAGTAATTCAGTCCTCAGAAGAGGGCATATGGACTGCACCCTATATACATCATGCCAAATGACTAGGTCAGTAGAAGTAGTACAGCTAATTGAATGGAGCTTTTTACACAGTTCTAAATGTGGGCAACACACTGCAAAACTTATTTTTTCCTACCAGGACTTCTATAATACTAATATATTTCTGCATAACGCAAAAACAAACAAAAAACTGGCATGGCAATGACTGACTCCAAGCATTAAAGGTCATAGGGGGGAGATTCATCAAAATCTGTACAGAAGTAAAGTTGCTGAGTTGCCCATAGCAACCAAATTGCTTCTTTCATTTTTGAAAGGGACGGTGAAAAATGAAAGAAGCGATCCGATTGGTTGCTAAACAACTTTACCTCTGGACAGGTTTTGATAAATATTCCCCATAGTCTTTACATCTCAAACTATGTTTAAAGAGTTCACCACAGTAGTTGCTTCCACTAGGCTAAAATAGAAAGGTTGTTAAAGAAAAGCAAACAATAATTCCTTGCACCACCAGAACACCTGTACAACCACATAAAAGAGGAATGTACCACAATATTTACGATTTTGAATCATGCATAAATTAAACTTCAAGAAAAGAAACGGATCTAGAAATATCAGATCTTTCCTTCCACCACACGACACAGAACACAAAGTGCACAAAAAAGTTATAGTAAGGTGTAAATAAAGGACCAAGGAAAAGGAGACAGACCCAATTTATTCTACAAAACCATGCCACAAGGAGGAAATAAAACACAGGTAGCTGAGCTTGGGGTACAGAAAGGGGGGACAGATCAGAAGGGAGATCCATCTCTGGTTGTGCAAGTTGAAACTGAGTCAGAACAACACATAACAGTCGACTCCCCAACCCAAAGAAATCTCTGCTGGTAGCAAAGACACTAAGCATACCTTTATCAGCCTCAATTGCCTCAACTGTGGCTGTATAGAAGTGAGCAGATGCATGCAAAATGAATGAAAAAGATGAGAAGTGTAAAAATCGATAACAAAAAAGGCAATGACCAAATTCTATTGTTATAAACTGCCATCCCAAAGCATGTTTCATACATATATTCACTTTCTAATACATAGATGCATTTCAATAAGCAGGTTGGTTAGATTTGCCATATTCAGTTTCATAAGAAAAAATGAAGAAAATAAAAAAAGGAAAATGCACATTACATTAATATATTATGTGAAAGAATGAGTATTTAGTAATGTCTATGTTATGTTTAAACAAAAGATAACCTCAGGTAAAAAATAAAATAGATAAAAAACCTTACTTCAATTGTTACAGTATAAATACAGGAAAACATAGGTGGTCATTCTGCTTTCAAAAAATATATCCCCCAACCCTATAATGACCTACCGATCTTTGTTCATCATTTTCTGTGATATACTGGGATGATCTACCATTCATCTGCCACATATAGTAACTCAGGCAGGGACAAACTGCTAGTTCAATGTGCCATCAATCTTGTCTAGTGCTGCTCTACATCCACAGACGGTATATATAAAACAGGATGGCGTAGGTCAGCAACAATATGGCCACATTTTAAAAGAAACCTGTTGGCAACTTTTTTTTTTTTAACCCCGACAGGTTTTCTAATTTTTTGCTTTTTCCTCCTCAACTTCTAAAAATCATAGCACTTTAAATTTTCCACCAACAGACCCATTTGAGGGCTTGCTTTTTGCCACACAAATTTTACTTTGTAATTATATCAATCATTTTACCACAAAATCTATAGCGAAACCAGAAAAAAATATATATTGGTGAGGCAAAATTGAAAAACAAAACGCCATTTTGTATCTTTTTGGGGCTTCAGATTGTACGCAGTGCACTTTTCAGTAAAAATGGCACCTTATTTTTATTCTGTAGGTCCATATGGTTAGAAGCATAGCCAATTTATGTAGGATTTATTTTATTTTACTACTTCAAAATTACTAAATTTACAGGCACCAAAATTTGTATGTTTAAAATGGTCATTTTCTGACCCGTAACGCACAGGAACACTTAAAATCACCATAGGGTTCTTCCTCGTAGGTCTGATGCCTGTGGCTGTGGTTGCTGCCGTTTGAGAATGGCCTTGTATAAAATAGCACAGGACAACGGAAAGATGGCATTATGAGGCCAGTCAATGGCAAATTCTCTGAGAACATCACAGAAACTGCTAAGCAAGAGAAGGTATGCACTTCTCTCTGCAATATTTAAGTAACAAATTAAAACATTATGGCTGTATCAACATCAACAGGATACATACAGGTTTTCTTCTATTAACACGTAGACAGGCAACAGACATACATGTAATCCCGCAGCAAGAAACACAATAGAAGGTAGAGGATTGTAGAACATAAGAGACTAGAAAGTAAAATGTCACTGCCTGGATTGTCATACGTGCTTGTTAGCTAGCATGGACAGACCACTATTGTTCACTTTTTAAAGGCACATAGCTATTGAATGAATAAAGCAGAAAAACTTAAAATGTTCTTAGAGAAAAAAAAAAAAAAAAAAAAGGATAATTCTATGAAGGTAATGTATTGCTTATTAAGTAGTTGACAATTGGGTGGAAATTTTATATTGTACAGGACAATATGATGAAAATGTGACTAACACTACAGTCCTCACAATCACAAAGAACTGGTGTCCTAGTACATGCAGAGTTAATGTTGGTCCTTGACTGACTGACTGACTTTTGAAATGTACTTTTGATTCCTCAGCAACCACTATGAAACTAAAGTCATCAGTAAAAAAAAGGTAAACAGATGCCGATTTCCAATAAAAACATAAAAATTACAGATTGGTAATCAGTGTCTTCTAAACTAGTCTCAGTTAGGGGGTGTTTCAAGGTGACAAAGTCCCTTTAATGTTGACTAGGTCCGCTAAAGTAACTGTTCAGAATGATGAGCCCAATGGGGAGTCCCAGCGGTCAGACCTCCCGCGATCTGACACTTATCCCCTATCCTTAGGAAAAGGGATGTTTTTAGATCCTTGAGTACTCCTTTAAAACTGCCCTCACCTGAGAGGTGGTTACAATTGTACCTAGTTTAAGTAATGCTCAGTGTGCTATAAACAGCTGTATAATACTTAAGAACAATGTATCTGTCTGGAGTCTGGGCTGTTTAGCAGTTCATTTTTACTGAAGAAAAGACCTATAATATTCCTTTAAAGGAGTTCTGCAGCAATAGCACACCTATCTCCGCTGCATCTAGAGATATATGGAGGGTGCGCGTCTGCCACGGAGTCATGCTGCGGCCGACACGCCTTCTGCATGGGGAGGGCCGGTCGGGCCAACCCGCAATCAGACACTTATCCCCTATCCTGCAGATAGGGGATACGTGTTCCATGGCTGCAAGTACTCCTTTAACAAAGACATCAGTAACAACTCAATTAGAATAATCACACAATTAGACAGGAGATTATTTTGCTGGATCCAGTTTTGGCTTTGTCTCAAAAAACTTCATCAAGTACTGCATGTGTGTTCCTAGCCTTTAAGGGGTTGTCCAACCATAAACATTTACACCCTATACTTAGGATTGTATATACACTGTGCTTCCTGCCCTCTGCTAACTTTATCCCCTGAGAGACCATTCATAATTCCAGTTTGATTGATCAGTGTTATCGGTGCTCTGCTGCTCTAGCCTGCTGAGGCTTCCTGGAGCAGCAGAGGATCGATCGGACAGCAAGGAGGCAGGTAACGGCCCTCCTGCCATCCACTCAGCTTATCGGGGACATCGCAATTTCACTGCGATGGTCCCAATCAGCTGTGTTAAGCTGCCAGGATCGTTAACCCAGCATTTTAGACACCACAAAAAATGTTGATAGAGGTGTCTAAAGGGTTAATAACGGGCAACTGCCCGATCGGTGATGCCCGGCTGATAGCAACCAGGACCCACCGGGTATGAAGCATGCTCAGCTTATGAGCATGATTCAAACACCGGTAACAGGACCAGGGCATAGAACGCCTTTGGTCCTTAAGGTGTTAATCTGAGATTTATTGAACCTAATGCTAAATGACCAAATATTTAATCTTATTTGACAGCCATAATACATGAAACTTTAAGAAAGATTGCAAATAATATAAAATAACACCACAATATGTCCCTTATTTTTAATGGCTGTCCCTGCTTGATCTCCAGTCTCCGGGAGTGTAAGAATTTCTGGATTTCTGTATACTGGACGAAAGGTCCTCACTGTACTTGGATGGTATTCAATACAAAAGATGGCTGCTATTAAACTTTAGGCCTTTATTACAATGCAAAATTTATACCATTAAAGTTACTTTTACACCTATACCCTCCAGGACGTTATTTATAATGTTTGTAATGTGAAAAACATCTAATGGTTAGTCAGACTTTTCTACATATACAGCTGAAATATAAAGAATCAAACGATAAAAGAATCAACAGATCAAAATGATAGAAGATCCCACACCTTAAGAGGAGGAGAGAGAAAAAAAAAAGCAGGAAAAGGTGAGGATATTTAGAGACATTAATTAACAAAGAACACAATGTAACACTTTGACACAACACCAGGGTACAATACTTCTCTATCTACCACTATAGAGCTTTGGTAGCAGGCATTGGGATCTGTCTTGTTTTTAGCCTAATCTTAAATCAATTATCCTTTTTGCAATTTTTGTTGTTGTAATGGGATCAATACATTTATGGGATAAAGGGAATATTGCTAGAAAATTTGTACTCTGGTATGAATGTCTAGATCTTATTGCATAGTACAGCTATGCAATGCACTAGCATTAGCTGCTAAGAAAGTAGGTAAAAAGCATAAAAGTAGGTCAAAAGCATGCATTATGCGCATGGTTGGATAGAGAACAAGTTGTAAACCAATCCATGAGATACAGCAAGCTGTTTGCTATTACCACTTTGTAAAGTCTGCCGTCCTCCAGCAAGCACCCCGCTTGGCAGCATTCCAGTTGGGGTTAAACCCTTCAGTGTCAAAACACTTTCACTTTCCTCCCTAGGAGACAAAAGAAAGGACAACACTTGTCAATAGTGTATGAGCAATGGATCAGAATATGAATGAAGTATATATATAGTCAGATCTAGATAGCAGGCAAAGTGCAAAAAAAAGAGGGGAAACGCATCCTGCCTTTTGAAAACTGGCAGTCACCCCATGCTGTAACAGCTTCAGAATGAAATAAGGTCAACCAAAACACAAAGAAGAAAGATTTACTTGGTTTTGCAAGGCACATGTTACATGGGTAATGGGCAACCTGTTTAACTAATATAGAGGCTAGCAGATTGGAGCTGAAAACAGGTGTGCCCTTTTCAAAATAATATCACGATGTCACCAAAAATACAGACTTTCGTTGCCGCCTTCCCCCAGGGATTCCAAGAGTAGACAGCAATACATGTTAATTGGTTATACAACCTAAATACCCTGTTGTGGAAAGAAAAAATCTGGGGGGAATAATCAATACACCAAAATTGTCCACATGGATTCAATATTGGATAATTCCAAGATGACAAGCCTGATCTTCCTCACACATACACCTATCGGCTGGCTGCAGTCTAAAGCATTTTTTTAACCTGATCAATGCTACTTAAAAGCAGTAAAAGGTATGTCTAAATTCTAATTGTAAACACCTGTGTCACCCTGGGAATAGTTTATGGGGGAGAACAGTTTCATGACAGTTTGTTCTTTGTTATCTCTTTAGTTAGTTTTTATTAATAGTTATGGGTAATGGCTCTAATTTTTTATCAGCATATAGGATATTACATAAACATTACATAACTGTTAGAACCCATTGAATGTTATCAATGTAGTGTAGAAGATAGAAAGACGACCCTTGGAGTGGCGCTGCAAGTATACAGAAGATGAATTAAAAAATCGAACCAGAGTTGCAGGTAATGCAAAAACACTGGAGGATTTTATTGGAGATAAAACAATAAAACAGATGGTGCGTTTCGGGGGTGCCACACCCTTCTTCAGATCAGTATGAAAACAGTGTACAAGCAAGGTATATATAGGAACAAATGAACAAGCGCTCATTGAGGTGGGATGGACACCTGACAGTGACATCACATCCTGCCACCTGACAATGACATCACATCCTGTAAACAGTACACAATACTAAATAATCACAAAATGATATAAAAAATGTGTTAAAATATAAAGGGATGCAATAGCTTTCCATACACACTTATAATGCTTGTGTCTTTCAGATATGATTTTAAGTTAATGCCATGTTTTTGTAACAGTAAGTCAAGATAGTGGGACAGATTGGTTGAAAGTGAACTGATGCCCGAGATGATGGGGGCTACCAAGGGGATTGGTGGAATTTTTGTGAACTTTAGGGATAGTAGAAAGTTGGAAGCGCTGGTTCTGTAACTAGGATGTAATCTTTCTCTGCTTTAGAAATAATCCCCTGGGAAAAAGCATTATTAATGAGGTGAAGAAGTTCATCTTGGAACTGTTTAGTGGGATTAAATATGATGGGTTTGTAATAGGTGGTATCAGAGAAAAAGTCTTAGAGCTTCTGTGACATAATTGGTCTTATCTAGTACCACAATCCCTTCCCTTATCTGCAGAACTAATTATAATGAAATTATCAATAGATAGTGATTTAAGAGCCATCCTTTTCACAGAGGATAAATTGGATGAATATCTTTTTTGGTTGCCATTCTCAGTTAAAGGAGATCTGTAGTGCTCTGAACTTTATCCCCTATCTGAATGATAGGGGATAAGTTTTAGATCACGGGGGGGTCCGAGCGCTGGGGCCCCCCGCGATCTCCTGTACGGGGCCGCGGCAATGTCCAGGAAAGGGCGCCCCTCCATTAACCCCATAGATAGGTAGCGAGAAGAAAGTGGATTTGGGACTTAACCAGCAGAGATGGGGGGAAGGTTGCAGTGTAGAAGGTGCAGGGTCAGAGACATCATTATGACCACTGCTATCCTTAATGGAAAAAAATCTTAATGGTAAGCTTACGTATGAAATGGTTAAGATCCAAGAATAGGTCAACATTGTTGGTTTGACAATAAGAGAGGCCCTTTTTCAAAACCTGTATCTCTCGCAAGATCTAAACCAGTACAGTCATCCTCCACCCACTTTCTTTCTACTACAGGTAATTTCAAATGCGGTATGTGGTTCAAATGCTGCCCCTTAATCACTCATAAAAGTAAGGAGTTTACATTGGCAGCCACTGGAACGACAACCAATCAGATCCCGTCTAAATTGTGGTTCACAGTATGTTGTGCATTTATTACAGTGTCCATATGGACCACAGTAACACTGTTCATGGGTTTCTCCTGCACAGCGTTCAACAGCACCTAATGGAAGTTCATGCTGGGTGTTTTGATTGCATCCATGCTACACTTATTGAAGGTATAGGTAAAGATGTATCCCAGAGGTTCAATATCCTTAGAAGGCGGGAGAACTTCTGGATACACACTCTCCAAACTCTGTCACCTCGAGGTCTTAACCACATAATCGAGTGCAATCTGTAAAACCAGGCGCAATTTAGCTTCCACTGTGGGTCAACTGTTCTTTTTATTCCATATGGGGTACTTAGCTGTTGGTACGGTTTGCCCCAGTTTTAATACATGGGTGCCCACATGTATACTTTGTTGTACATATCGCATATACATACATTATATATAATATATATATATATATATATATATACACACACACATACATACACACACACACACACACACACAGTGGGGATCAAAAGTTTGAGCACCCCAGGTAAAAATTTGTATTAATGTGCATAAAGAAGCCAAGGAAAGATGGAAAAAATCTCCAAAAGGCATAAAATTACAGATTAGACATTCTTATAATATGTCAACAAAAGTTAGATTTTAATTCCATCATTTACACTTTCAAAATAACAGTAAACAAAAAAAAAAAAAAAAAAAGGTGTCTGCAAAAGTTTGGGCACCCTGCAGAATTTATAGCATGCACTGCCCCCTTTGCAAAGCTGAGACCTGCCAGTGTCATGGATTGTTCTCAATCATCATCTGGGAAGACCAGGTGATGTCAATCTCAAAGGTTTTAAATGCCCAGACTCATGAGTTCTTCTAAGCAGTTGTCTAGAAATCTGACACTGAAAATAGTTGACGCTCACAAAGCACGAGAAGGCTATAAGAAAATAGCAAAACGTTTTCAGATGTCAATATCCTCTGATCGGAATGTAATTAAGAAATGGCAGTCATCAGGAACAGTGGAAGTTAAAGCAAGATCTGGAAGACCAAGAAAAATATCAGACAGAACAGCTTGCAGGATTGTGAGAAAAACAATTCAGAACCCACATTTGACTGCACAATCCCTCAAGAAAGATCTGGCAGACACTGGAGTTGTGGTACACTATTCCACTATAAAGAGATACTTGTACAAACATGGTCTTCATGGAAGAGCCATCAGAAGAAAACCTCTTCTAAGTCCTCACCACAAAAATTAGCATTTGAACTTTGCAAATGAACATATAGAAAGGCCTGATGCATTTTGGAAACAAGTTCTGTGGACCGATGAGGTTAACATTGAACTTTTTGGCCGGAATGAGCAAAGGTACTTTTGGAGAAGAAGGGGAACAGAATTTAATGAAAAGAACCTCTGTCCAACTGTTAAGCATGGGGGTGGATCAATCATGCTTTGGGGTTGTATTGCAACCAGTGGCACAGGGAACATCTCACCAGTAGAAGGAAAAATGGATTCAATAACATTTCAGAAAATTTTGGATGCTAACTTTATGCCATCTGTGAAAAAGCTGAAGCTAAAGAGAGGCATGGCTTCTACAAATGGATAATGATCCCAAACACACCTCGAAATCCATGGGGGATTACATCAAGAGGCATAAACTGAAGGTTTTGCCATGGCCTTCACAATCTCCTGACCTCAACATAATTGAAAATCTATGGATAGACCTTAAAAGAGCAGTGCGTGAGACAGCCCAGAAATCTCAAAGAACTGGAAGACTTTTGTAAGAAAGAATGGGCAAAGATACCTCAAACAAGAATTGAAAGACTCTTGGCTGGCTACAAAAAAAAGTTTACAAGCTGTGATACTTGCCAAAGCGGGCAGAACAAGATATTAACTCAAACTTTGCCCAAACTTTTGCAGACGCCATTTGTTTGTTTTCTGTTACTTTGAAAGTGTAAATGATAATCTGTAATTTGATGCCTTTTGGAGATTTTTTCCATCTTTCCTTGGCTTCTTTATGCACATTAATACAAATATTTACCTGGGGTGCCCACATTTTTGATCCCCACTGTACTTCTTAGATATATAGAAAGCTATATGTTGGGAATATGTAAGATTTTTTTTTATTTTATTATATAGCTCTTATATACATCAATTAGATTGTACAAACAGCTCATATATGGCACCTCGTTTACATTACTACGTTCAACCTGTCACATGTACACTATTATATTTTAACCCTTCTTTGAGTTCTATCCACAGGCATTATAAGTGTGTATGGAAAGCTATTGCATCCCTTTATATTTCAACTACATTTTTATATGATTTTGTGATGTTTTGGTATTATGCACAGTTTACAGGATGCGACGTCACCGTCGGGCGCCCGGATGTGACCTCACCGTCGGGCGCCCGGATGTGACCTCACCGTCGGGCGCCCGGATGTGACCTCACCATTACCTTTTTATGTCCTTAAAAAAAATCTGACAGCTGTTCATCCCACTCATCTTGGGTATGTGAGTGAAACGGAAGTCACCTTCTCTATGCAAGTCTATAAAACTTTGAAAATAAAAAATAAAAAATTAAAAAAGAAGGCTAATTTCCTTTTTTTTGTTTTTTTTTGTGATGGAAATTCAGACGGGCAATACCCTTCTGTCTTATGTAGACAATGCGATGTGTCTCAATAGATGCCATTTATAGTGTATTAATAAAATAGTTGTAAAAGATGTTGTGCCAAATAGTCTGAAGAGAGAGGCACACAGCACAGTAAATGTAGGAAATAAAATATATAAAACAAAACAAGAGTGAGCATGCAGAGCAAAGTGTCAGGATGTGCTTCAATTCACAACCTGGAGGCAATCCTGAATGATGCGATGTACCCACCCATAAGCTGCATGGCTGTAAAATTATCCATTCAGAGCTTATTGTGCAGCTATTACAGGCAGTGGAATGTTGTCTATAGTATTCCCTCGACGGATGTCTGCAAAAGCTCCAATCCCAACACATTCCAAGGTAGGTAACCAAGGAAAAATATATCAATGCTGGGGGTTAGCAGTTCCCATAAAAAGTTTTTATGCTTTCTTATATATAAGCTTTAATTGTATTTACCTTTTCTTAGAACAATCTGAGTAAAGAATGTAACCCTTCTTAAAATATAATAGCAGAAACAACATTTGCAATATATCTTGGATTATATGTGACTGCGTTAAAGTCTATGTTTTGCCAGCCATTTTTGTGCCATAAGATCACCACACAAAGCAGATCTGCTGCAGATTTGATCTTGTGGATCCACAATTGCTGATTTTGCAGGGCAATCACTTGACATGGCATTCAAAAATACATAAGAATTGCCTTGTAAATTCTAAAAAATTAAAACTTTGAATCTTCAATCTGCAAGTAAAACTATGGAAACATCTGGATAGCCAACCCTTCACTTCAAAAAATCATCTGCTTTCTGGAGGTGCTGGGAGCTCGGAATATAACACTTTTAAATATAAACATTATATTTGATCCTAAAGCTGTTTCATTGAACCTCTATAAATCAGTTCTTGGTAAACCTTTGCTTGTGACAGCTGTCTGCTTAAAGGGGTACTCCGCCCCTAGACATCTTATCCCCTATCCAAAGGATAGGGGATAAGATGTCAGATCGCAGGGGTCCCCCTGCTGGGGACCCACGTGATCTCGACTGCAGCACCCACCTCAACGGCTTCCGGCAACGCTGGAGGCTTCGGATCCCGACCACGCGAGCGAAAGAGCTTGATGACTCCGCCCATGTGTGATGTCACACCCCCTCCCATAGACTTGCGTTGAGGGGCGGGGCGTGACGTCACGCTCTTTCGCTCGCATGGTCGGGATCCAAAGCCTCCAGCGTTGCCGGAAGCCGTTGAGGTGGGTGCTGCAGCCAAGATCCCGGGGGTCCCCAGCAGAGTGACCCCCGTGATCTGACATCTTATCCCCTCTCCTTTGGATAGGGGATAAGATGTCTAGGGGCGGAGTACCCCTTTAAGGTCAAAAGTAGCAACCAAGGTGTTGTGTCATTTTAAAAACTTACTTACGTAAGGGAACTGCTTGTTTCCATCTTTAGTTGTTGCATATCCTCAGCAACTCATGGTAACCTGATTACAAAGAGTTGCCAAGGATTTCTCCCAACAAAACATGACATATATAAAAATTGCAGATGCTGTTCAATGCTGCCACAAGCGATTCCCTCATGTGGCACTTGCATTGTGAAAGATCAATCACATTATGGTAATATTTGCACCACATTGAAAAGACATTACTACTTACCTGAGTACAGAGAAGACTCTTGCCATCTTTCCAATCGCCCGTATTTTGTTCCTGATGATTTCTTTACGAGCTGCAGCTGTACCTACTTTCAATGTAATAAGAAAAATCTCAAGCTCAGGAATAGACATTTCTAAGAATATTAAAACAAATCCTACACAAATTGCAACACACCACCACACGCTTTTTAAAGTTTGCTTTCACAAACTTACAATCATTTTGGTTAAGTACACTGATAAAAGCAAAATATAAAACAAACCAGAGCAAAAAAAAGACTGCTAAATTGTGGGGAAAGGGGGGATCCATTCTTGCTGTTAAAGAGCATCAGTTGTAGATTGTAAATGTGAACAAGTGACAAGGTTGGAGCGTTAAACATTGCATGATCCTTGAGAAGCACAGAAATGTATGTGAAGAGGACTACATGGAACATACAGCTATGAGCCACTGTGTTTTGGAAAAAAAAAATCATCTTTCTATTCTACTCACCCATTCTGAGGACTAAAAGCACCACATACTCTTATCAGATTTAGTATTAAGTAGAATAAAAATAATGCCCCAGAAAGCTTCAAAAGTTTGCTCACTTTCATTCATAGAGATGAATATTTGTGCACGCAAAAATCATAATAGGGGTCATGTACATGGCTGAATCACAGCTTTGTACAGAATACCTATATGGTACCCACACAAGCGTTTGGGTCCTTACTTTACCGAGGCTTGCCCCCAATGGCTCTCTAGGAACATTGCTTCCAAGGGTGAACAGCTCAGCAAATACAGATAGCCAAACCTACATCTACAAAAATGAAAAGGGCTTCAAATCCATCCATGCTACTATACAACATCTGTAATAATATAGACTCTCACAACATCCAAACAATGTTGCAGGTGCCAAATGTAACAGGGAGAATTGGGAAAACTAATGTATTAATTTAACAATTCAAGGAGGACTAACAGATAAACAATACTGCAATCTAAGAAAAGATGCTACAGTATTAATCCATGGGAACACAAGAATGTACTAAAACCGACATGTTAGGACAGCAGACAGCTTCTCTTACTAATATTAAGGTGACCTATATACCTTACACTAAAGTCGTCTGAACCCACCGCTAGTAGGTTCTGCTGACTGTTTCTCCATGGACAGACAATGGTATTGGAAAGAGGGGTTGGGAATATTGGATTTTCCCAAATCCTTTTCTTTGTAAAAGGCACCAGAGGAGTCTGGCTGCAACTTTTTCTCATTCCTCAGAGGAGAAACATGAATGTTTGCCAAGTGTATGGGAAGGTCAGGAAAGTTATTGAACATGTATGGCCCCATTACTCTGCTTTAATATTTTCTTAAAAGGTTTTAGGTTATGAACCTTACCAACAACCAAATAACCACAGCCTTGCAGAGCTATATCTCTGAATCATCATAAGGGCATGTTCACATGGCATCAGCATTTGGATGCTCCAGTTGTGCCTTTGCAGCAACCATGTTATGCTCGCCCACCTCTGGTCCCTTGCAGTGCAGACATTTCTGGTCCCCCTCTAGTCTCCACTTCTTTCGGGTTTTGTGCCGCCCCCACCCCACCAGACATGCCTGTTCAGCATTAGTGGCTGCAGTGGTATCCTGCCTCAGTCACTGATCAGCTGCCACAGGAACCCGTAAGAAGCAGAGAAGAAAGAAGACCAAATGCTTGACAGCTGTGAGGGGACCTAGGTAGATGAGTAGATCAAATTTTTATTTATTTTTTTACCCCCAGCCGGGAGCATATTTTTGCTTTTGCCAGACAACCCCTTACAGCTATAAGATTCACTTATATGGCTTTTAATACAGATCTGCAAGAATCAAATCAAAAGTACATCTAGAATTGGAAACCACATGAAAAAATGTGGATTTCTTAAAGCGTACCTCTCATCAAATAAACCTTTGATATATTTTAGATTAATGAATGCTGAATAACTTTCCAATAGCATGTTAATGAAAAATATGCTTCTTTCCATTGTATTTTCCCGATCAGTCCTGTCAGCAAGCATTTCTGACTTATGCTGGAGTCCTAAACACTCAGAGCTGCCAGCCTGCTTTGTTCACAGCCAAACAGGCTGTGAACAAAGCAGGCTGGCAGCTCTGAGTGTTCTCCTTTGTGAACAAAGCAGACTGGCAGCTCGTAGTGTTTAGGACTCCAGCATGAGTCTGAAATGCTTGCTGCCAGGACTGGGAGGGAGACCCCTAGTGGTCATTTCTTCAAAGTGGAAAATGAAATAGAAAGAAGCATATTTTTTAATAACATGCAATTGTGAAGTTATTCTGCATACATTAATCTATAATATATCAAAAGTTTTTTTGATGAGGTACCCTTTAAGTGGATTCTTTTTTTTGCCATGTGAATAAACACTTACTGATAACATTGGGAATACCTTTTTTATGACTACTTGCCAAGTGTTCCCAAAATGACAAGAAAAACTTTCATAAGAAGGAAAAACCCTACCAACAAGGAATTAATACAATATGCATGGCAAAACAGACCCATATTTTTTTCTAAACGTAGGTCATCCTTCTTTTGAAAAACAAAAACTAAGTGGGGAAAAAAATGTAAAGCATGAAAAGCCTAATACTGAAAAAAAAAATTGTAGGTCTTAATTTACTACTAGAATAGAAAAAAAAACCTTAACAAAATAAAGAAAATCTTGATAAATGCAAAGAAAAAAAATAAAAAATAAACAATGCATTTGGCTATAGGCACCTAAATTATATCTTCACATACTATACAAATGCAATTACATCACTCATTGTAGACTAACACAGAGGCAACACATCCAGTCTCCCTCCCCAGAAACTCTCACACACCAATCTGAAAGTGATAGTATTGTTTGAAATCACATCACATGCAGAAATGTAAAAAGGAAAATAGAACGGCAAGTACTACAACCATAAAAGCATAAACACACAAATGAAAATGTCCCCCGATCATGCAGGGCCCACAATACGAAATGTTAGATACTGACAAGGGGATGGACTCTACGAATGGAAGGAGTGGAAAGAAACAAAGAAAATGCCATGCACAGAAAGACAGATGTCTAGGAATATGACTTCTGACAATGCAATGCAAATTATACCCAATTGCTCGCAGTAAAAAGTGTGAGCGATAAAGTAAAAAAATGCTTTGAAAGGAAGAAAAGGAAACCAAAAACGCTACACTTAATAACTGACACGTGACACCATTTAAAATGTGTCGTGTAGCAACTTAAAAAAAAATAAAAAAATAAAAACTGGGAAGTCATATTTCAAAACAATGGTGCTCTGTCTGGTCTGTACCTTTTCTATTGCCATATATGAGTCGTTCTTCAGATGGAGAGTCCAGAAAAAAAGGAAGTGAACGATGGAGAAATAGGTGAGTGAGACAAATAAAAAAAATAAAAAAGATATTTTACTTGGCAGCTGCAAGAATGAGGGTGGACTGGCAAAAAAAGGAAGAAAAAAAAAGGAAAAAAAGAGGAAAGCTGCAACTCTGGGACTCTTGATAAAGATGGCAATAAACACAGATATTGAGTTTGATGCAGGGCACAAGTATTTTACAGGTTAACCCCTTTATGGCGGCAGAGTCATCAACGTGCTGTTATAAGTGTTGCTAGACTTCAGCAGTGGAGAAAATCTAATAAAGTACAGATATCTAGACAGTATAAGGTTAGGAATTTAACATG
Organism: Hyla sarda; assembly: GCF_029499605.1. Classification (NCBI taxonomy): domain Eukaryota; kingdom Metazoa; phylum Chordata; class Amphibia; order Anura; family Hylidae; genus Hyla; species Hyla sarda. The sequence goes on from NC_079195.1 coordinate 107,363,651, forward strand.
CCATCAGCAGCGCAAGATTTCGGATCACGGGATAATATTTCCAAAAACCGTACCCAATGCGTTTCTATAAAACATCTTGACAGCCTGCGTCACTTGCCTGCTATTGTAAATATGGAAAAGTAGAGGGCAGACTGCATAAAAAATATATACAAAGACAGGTCGAATGGAAATGGGGACACAGGAATGAAAAGGTCCTGGTTCAATTCTGTGCAGTGATGAAATGGTTACTATTCTAGCAATGCAAATACTTCTTGAATAGCATAACATGGTAAATAAGATAACAGTACAATGATCATGAAGCAGATCAGAAATGTGGTAGCACAAAGGAATAGAATAAGTATAATACTCCAGCACAGCAAGTCAAGCAGGCATTTGTGGATTACAATATCGCACCAAAAAAAAGTATGAAAGTATTACAGAGCGAGTGGTGCATTGTACAAGGAATGGCTGAACGGTCTATTTCATTTCTGCCACTGGTTCGTCAAACAAAACAAATTCCATCAGAAATAATACTAGATTTTTTTTTTTTTTTTACGCTTCACACAGCATTAAATTACTATGGGCACATTGATTTATACTGTGATCCGAAGGTTTAGACAGAGATGTTATGCTAGTAACAGTAGCTAGATAAACAGGAACATCCTAGTGATCACATTCTCCCATACTTTCTAAGAAAAAGTACTGATGGCAAAAAGAATACAATAAAAAAAAATTAAAATTAAAATAAACATTTCTTGGAACATAATATGGCTTTAACCCAGTGCTTCCCAACCAGGGTGCCTCCAGCTGTTGCAAAACTACAACTCCCAGCGTGCCCGGACAGCCAAAGGCTGTCCGGGCATGCTGGGAGTTGTAGTTTTGCAACAGCTGGAGGAACACTGATTTAACCAGTCACAGATCTGTACATTTTGTGGTGGCTGCGAATGGTAGTGCAGCTCTCTGCAGCTCAGTCCCATTTGAGTCAATGGGACTGAGCTGCCATACCAGAAAAAGCCCCTACAAAATGTACAGTGTTTACAGTGTAAACAAAGAAGCTGTAGTGTTGCGGCCCATTCAATCAGGTGCAGTAAAGTTTCCATCAATATGAAATTGAGGATAAACCAATCATAGGCAATCATATTACAGCACCTGAAAATCCCTTTAATTGATCAATTATACCATTCTGTAATCAGAAAAAAAAAAAAACATTTTTGGGAAAAATATCCAACAAATAAGAAAATGACGGTTAATTGTCTTCTACTAATAAAAATGTAACAAGTTGGTGACACTAGTGGGAAAACGTACATCTTCCTCTTTATTTTGGAGCAACTAAACATTATGTTCACAGTCTCTGTTGCAAATTCTGCCACATTGACCGGATAAATCGTGCTGCATACTGTACTATTCTTCCAGTCAGAACCATGGACAGCACAGTGGAACCGGTCGATACCATTTTAAGTTAAACGGGGTCCAACTGGGTGCTGTTCATGTCCGTCGCATGACTTCTCTGGTAAGCCACCATTTCATTTTTCCCCTACTACGACAGAAGAGAAAAATTGAAATGACAACACAAACGTGATCTTCTGGTCTTGCTGCTCTAAATTAGGTCTAGGGCAGGGGTCTCAAACTGGTGGCCCTCCAGATGTTGCAAACCTTCAAATCCCAGCATGCCTGGACATTCCCAGACAGCCATTTGCTGCAGCTAACGGCTGTCGGGAACGCTGGGATTTGAAGTTTTGCAACATCTGGAGGGCCACCAGTTTGAGACCCCTGATCTAGAGAAAGAAGAGTTTGGTAAAGCTATACAGTAGGGGATACGGACTTTATAAGGCAAATAAATCATTACAGAATGCCGGTTTTTTTTTATAATTCTTTCTACTGATGCCTTTTTTTTCTTTTGCATTTTTCTAGAAGGTCATTTCTAGTTTTATAGGTTACTGTGAGAGCAGCATGGGGAATTCTGTACAAAACTTCTTCATCTACAGCAGTCTTTCCCAACCAGGGCGCCTCCAGCTGTTGCAAAACCACAACTCCCAGCATGCCCGGACAGCCTTTGGCTGTCCGGGCATGCTGGGAGTTGTATTTTTGCAACAGCTGGAGGCACCCGGGTTGACAAACAGTGGTCTACAGAATTTCTGATAGTCCTATAGACTTGCACAGGATTCCAACAATTCTGTAGACTGCTCACTTTAGCAGTTGACTATAAAGCATGGCTGGAGCCAAAGCAGTGAAAAGACGCTCTTGCTCAGAAAACTTGCAGATCTTGTTAATGGATCTAAACAGAAATAAAAACTAAAGCAAAAAACTAAAGCATGCCTCTGATGTGACTACATTATAATAGAAAGCCAGTGAGGGCTAAACTGCAATAAAGAATTCTGATTTCACTAGAATTTTCTGAAAATATATTGCAGCTCTGCAATGTACTCACAAGAAGTTTCATCTTACATTACAAAGTAATTTCACAAGATTCCACAGAGGTAGTTCCATGAGCTGGAATGCTCAGTTACCATGGTCAGATATGCCATAGCTCACTGATCAGTAGTGATCAGACCAATGGAACACACAGATCATTAGAGTTAGTCCCTTTCCCTCCTGACCAGATGCTGAACAGAAATTTACAAAAACCACCCCATTTAAGTGAATGAGAATAAACCGAAGTACCTGAACAGTGTCAGTTTCTAGTCAGAAATTACACTTTCATGGTCTATTCACACGTACAGTATTCTGCGCGCAGATTTTCTGCTGCAGATTTCTATGTAAACTGAATGACTGAACACAGCTTAAAATCCTGCGCATCAAATCTGCACAGAATACTGTACGTGTGACTAGACCCTCAAGAGGAAAAACAACATTTAGAAGTGTTTGGCCAACACCAAACCTGGCAGCCCAACCCTTTTCCATAACAACCCCCAGCGTCAATTATCAGTAGATATGCCATCACATTATAAGATGGGAAACACCTTGGCTCTATCGCTGGGGTATGACATTCATTTATAATTAACTGGGGTCTGACCTCTGGGACCCTAACAGATTTAGAGAATGTAAAGGGACAAAGTGAAAGTGTAACACAGAATTTCCTTACAGGTTCTCTCTATACAGTGATGTTTCCAGACACACAGCCAAGAAAAAACTCCAGCCAGCACCATTAACTTCATCACTTGAATGGAGCCGTGCTGCACTTTCCCTGCACAGTGGGTGGCCAGGCAGCCAATGTGCAGCCTCTTTATACTTAGGACTGGTGTTTCCCACAGGTTGAAAAAGAGATGGCATATGCTAGCAATATGACATCACTTTAGAAGATGGGAATGATGGGAATAATGGGAAGAAGTCTGCTCATTTACAATGCGAAGAAAATGCAAAAAAAAAAAAAATACAAAAAAGGATTAAAGCTTTTCACATTCATAGATTATAAAAATGCAATGAAAATCATTGTCTGGGTATTTACATTTTAGATTTGAAGAAACAGGTTGCCATTTTCATATTAAAATGCTTACTGGTAATTTAAGAGCTTATGGGACATCCCTTTGTTTTACAGTTTTCTATTGTGAGAACTTGCAATACATGCAGAATGGCTCTATAAAAATGATAGACAACTAGGAATATTACAAAGTTCCTACCGTCAAACTGGTCTTCTCCTTCAGTCATTAACTCATCGTCTGAACAAATACTCAGAACATTCACCAGCATCTCTGTTACTGTTTTAAGGAGGGGGGGAAAAACAAAACAGTGAGATGGCAAAGCAGTAGTAATGCCTCTTACAAGTACTGTTAACTCATTACGATCATTACACAATGAAAACAGGGGCGTGACTGTTTGCTACACGAAACAACAAGAGACATGTTTGCATCAAACTAACGATGAAGTGTTATACTCCCTTTTACCAGTCTCTGGAAGCTGCTCCACTGATGCCCTCATGGTCTTTTCTTTTTGCGGTTTGTTGTTCTTACCCCATAGTAACTGTTCAGCTCAGCCTATCAGTGACTTAGGCAGGACACTGCTGTGGCCACTGATTGGCTGAGGTCCTATGGGGTCGGGCATCACAAGAACCCAGAAGAAACAGAAGTCCAGTGAAGGACTGGAAGCATCAGCAGAGCAGCTATTGGGGACTGTAATAGCGAGTATAGCATGTTTATTAATTTACACCACCTTAAGCTGTGCAGCTAATTTTAGTTTTCCCCTTTAAATGCAGAAATCAGGAGGTATACCTTTTTCACCAACAAATGGCAAGGACCAAGTAAAGACGTCCATAAAGTTTGGCAGCCAGTACGGGTGTGGTGAGCAATTGAACTGTCGGATATTCATCACATTATTTTCATATTTTAATACAGCAGCTGTAATGTGAGTTAGGGAAATCATTAGAGGCCGTAACTCCCTAAAAATGAACCATAAAAAAAAGCAATTTTTTTAGAGTTTTTATAGTTAACTGATCAGGAAGGAGCCAGCATTAGAAGAAAGTTGTATTTGGAGAAAATACCACTTGATATGTCTATGGTGATGGTTCTGGGTGAACAACTGGTTTTGAAGCCTATTACACCTAGAACAAATAGTTACTGGTATGCTGATAAGGTTGATGCTTTCTCTTTCTGTCATTTTGCACATTTAATAAATTCTACACATCACTGAAAATAACAGAAAAATATAGGCATACCTTTATTATTATAGACATCTAAGTAGTTAGGAGCTGAAAATATTGTTATTAAAGAAGGAAACCCCGTTGTTTGACTTTTTCTGTACATTCGATATCTAAAGTACCAAAAAAAAAAATATATATAAAAAATGATATCCCACAAAAGTGACAAACCTAGCAGTATAAGAAAAAACCAAACAATAAGACAGTCTTACCCAGCATCTTGTGCTTCATGCGCTCTGATGATGGACAGCAGGTTATTAGTCATCAAAAACTCACAAACAGCTGGGTAACTGGAAGCAATAAGAAATAATTCAATGTGAAAATCAGGCCAAGTTATGGTGGCATTAGTTATTTTAAAGGGCTCACCTACCTATAAAAGTAAGAGCATCCCCTGACCGTGTTATGACTGAAGTGTTCTTGTGACTTCTCATTACCAAAATCTTCTGAAGGGTCTGACCACAACAAGTCACACATAGGGCCAAAGGCGGGAGGTTCTTTGAACCTGTCTAACTACAACCAGAACAGAATGCGTGCCGGTTACAAAACTATTGGCATCGGAGTTAACAAGGATTATGCAATTACACTTTTATTGACCAATTACAGGGTTAATATAAATAGAGTGAAGCCACTTTAAAAGGACTACCCAAACTGCATTTAAAAGTGGTCTTCTGTGGGGATGTTACTGTCAAAGACTAGAGTCAGGACGCATACTGTATGGTGGGACTGAAAACTGGTCATAGGGATTCTGATCTGGCGGCAGTATTTTGGAGATGTTTCCCTGTAGTAGTATACTATTCGTTTTTAAATAAAACAAAACACTGCTGTTACATACAGGTTATGGCATTCCCTGATGTTCTTGTGTTTTCTTCTTAGAATGTCTACATAATGGCCCTCATTTACTATTGCAAACCCGACATGTTTTGTCGGGTTGTGCGCCAGATTCGAAAAAGGGGCGTGGTCTCTGAAAAGGGGCGTGTTCCCAACCCCACAGATCAGAGCATGTGTAAAAAAGCAAAATGTAGGGAAAGTGGAAAATGTAGGGAAACCTTAGTTAATACTGTGGAAAATAAATTGTAGGGAATTAAAACCCACAAAAAAACCTACACAACACTCTTAGTAAATGAGGGCCAATATGTCCAGCCCTGAAGTGAATAAGTAATTTCTAGAGAACTGATTCTTATTGGCTGCCCAATCTTTTGCAGGAATCACTCCACCACCAATGCGAATAGGAATCCAGTCAGTCTGATTGAGCACGTGACTAGCTGAAGAGGACATTTACCATAACTAGCAAGTATGGCAAATATCTAGACATAGGATCATTGTTATTAATCATATGAAACTTGTACTGTCTCGTGTGATCAGATAACATTTTTTTTATTTATGAATCAACCCATTAAAGACTGTGCCCAGCAAATAAGACCCATATAAAATCAATATCTTTTTTGCATACTGGAGAAAAAGGCAGCTCACTGACTCCCAAAGCCACGTGAACCTGCTCCGATGTCAACTTATCCACTGGACCAGAAGAATAGTTGAAAGTTCAAATAGAAAAAAAAAAAAAAAAAATTAAAAATAAAAAGTAGAAAAATGTCTAAAACAGTAATTGTAATTTAAACCTAAAAACTGTATGTTCTACAGTAGTGCATAGGGCTCTATATACTTACATTTTGTTGGACGTCACAGGAGTAGACATACAAGTTCACTTAATGGGAAACTTACAGCAGGGTCACCCACAGTAACCTGAATATACAGGTAGATCGAGTGGGTGAAAGGCAAATGTCGGTGGAGCCATCCTGTTACTGATCTGGTAATTTTATGTTCTGCACAATGGAGACAGGCTGCTGTTGTACAAGCAACTTTCTCCCACTTGCGGTGGCCGATAGCACCGCCTCCATCATGCTGGGAGGGTGAAGCACAGATGAATATTTATGATGGGGGCGGGAATATGGGCCAGAGCGTGTGGAAGAAAGCATTGCTCATACAGCAGCAGGCTGCATCTATAACACATAAGTAGTTCTCACCATATTAGACGAGATAGATTTCTCCTGAGCCGCTGCACTGATTTACACCAGTTAAGGCTGGGTCCACACCCATACGGGAGCGCATACGGCAGGGGGAGCTAAAAGCTCGCGCTCCCGTATGTGACCGTATGCGCTCCCGTATGCCATTCACTTCAATGAGCCGACCGGAGTGAAACGTTCGGTCCGGTCGGCTCATTTTTGCGCCGTATGCGCTTTTACAACCGGACCTAAAACCGTGGTTGACCACAGTTTTAGGTCCGGTTGTAAAAGCGCATACGGCGCAAAAATGAGCCGACCGGACCGAACGTTTCACTCCGGTCGGCTCATTGAAGTGAATGGCATACGGGAGCGCATACGGTCACATACGGGAGCGCGAGCTTTTAGCTCCCCCCTGCCGTATGCGCTCCCGTATGGGACAAAACGTAGTGTGGACCCAGCCTAAGCATTAGAAAAAGGGTCACCCGCATGTATATTCAGGTTAGTGGTAGGGAGCCTGCTGTCAGTATCCCTTTAACCCATTAAGGACACAGCCCATTTTGGCCTTGAAGACGCAGCTCATTTTTAATTTTTTTATTTTAATATCTTCCTCCCCATTTCCAGTAAATGATCATGGTATTCACTACTGCAGACAGGTTAGATATGCATAACGCCCATAATGATGCTCAGACATTTCCATAACAACCTTTTCCTTATTCATGTATCTTCATATCATAATATTCTCAGACATGGCCGTGCTGGTAATCATACAGATGCAAGATGTAAAACGACATACCTCGGGTACTAACCTGCCGTATGTCTGAGAATATTATGCTATGAAGATACATGAATAAATAAGGAATACAACGTTATGTAAGTGTCAAAGTATCATTATGGATGTTATGCATATCTAACCAGTAGTGAATACCGTGATCATTTAATTGGAAGCAAGTGTGATCTGGGTTCGTAGAGCGTGTGTATCAGAGGTATTCGTTCATATTTCAGTGGAATTTAGGTGCATTTGTGATGACTATATTGAATTAACATTTCTTCCTCATCTTTTAAGAGCCAGTCTTATTTTCCCAAATGAGGGCTTGTTTTGTGCACGACCAATTGTACTTTGCAATGATATCACTCAGATCACTATATTTACCATAAAATGTTCATTGCAACAAAAGGTTTTTTATCTCTATTCTGTGGGTCAATACAATTAGAATGATACCCATGATTATATGCTTTTCTATGTTTGTACTGCCTAAAATATATTTTGATTAAAAAAAAAATGTTTAAAACCTCCTCTTTCTGCGATATGATGAACATGATGTGAAAAGGGGTTATGTGAAATGGGGGTTGTATAAATAATCTGGACATTTATCTAAATAAAAAAGGACCTACAATTCAATTAATGATACCACAGGTTTTTTATTTTTTTCAAACACCCTGGAAAATATACTGGTGCAATATAAAATGTAGATTTAAAACTCTTGTGACATCCATCCAATAGTGGACATACAGGATCATGTGTAGAAACTGTTTGTTTGAACCAAAATTACTATTCTAAACATCTAATTTGCCCACAGCAACCAATCACAGCTCAGCTTATATGTTACCAAAGCTTAGTAAGATATAAAAGCTGAGATGTGATTGTTTGTTATGGGTAAATCACTCTAGTTTTTGATAAATTGATTTACCTACCTGCAGTCCAGAGCCCCGAGATTTAAATATTCATACTGAGCGCTCACGTGACTGGTGCTTATGAACATTTAAATTCAGCCGACAGGCCTGCCTCAAAGCGCAAGTCAGTGCTGGAAGAAGGGGAACTTTGGGGGGGGGGGGGGGGGGGATCGGGGCTCTGGACTGCAGGTAGGTATAGCAGTCTGAGACCCTGCATCGGTCTCCTGTTCACCCGCACTATAACTCGGTGTATCTGGATATAGTACGGGTGAATGGGTGACTGTTTTCCTTTAACATGTATGCATTATTCTTTAGAAGTGAAGTACATTTACTATATTGTGGAATAGTTTACTGTAATTTTCATTACTCAATATTAATAAAGTGTATGCCCAACACCTTTTCAGCATTGCTATTATTCTTTTGGGTCACTCTGCATGATTACAAAAATAAAAATAATACAAAGGTCATATTCTTAGTGCTGACTGACTGTAAAAGTAAAAATTTATATTAAAAAACAAGACCATCCATCTGTAGCTAGGCAGCTAATAGCAGTTATCAGCGGACTGGAACTGCATTGGTGGCTGCTAAATATGTACTGTTTATATATTAGTTGCCTGCTAATCTCACATTGAGACCTGCACACTACACTGTAGTAGCTCCTATCTGCAACGAATACATGATAGCAGCAGTCTACCAAAACACAAAAGGCAGTGTATATTTAAAATTTAAAAAGTACCACCTGCCACCAAGTAAAGAGGGATTATGTTCTTCATTGTCTGTTCCCCTCTTCACCCTGAGTCCCCTGCACTTTTTCTTTTTTATTTTGCCCATTATTTCTCGAGTTATGCCTTTATAAATTCTGCTCACTGCCTGTGAGCTTTTTCTGCTGCACATCGCTCCCTGCCGCCTGCATGACTGACAGGCAGGGAGCGAGAGATATGCAGAGCCGCGCTCATGTCCCACCCCACCAGCACTTCCGGAGTTTGGACTTGTGCCGGTCCGGCACAAGTCCAAGGGCTATGCAGGGCCTGCTGAACGCTACAGAACAGAGACCCCTAGTGGCCACTTTTTGAAAGGTAAAAAACTGATGGAAAGATTGATTTTTTTTTTTTATGAAGAAATATGGCAAATAGGCATACATTACATAATGAATAACATAGCAAAAGTTTTACTTGATGACAGGTACTCTTTAAACACAAAGAGGGGCATTTATCAAATGTAAACTTGCTTTCTGCTCCCTTTAGAGCAAAGAAAAGTTGCCAGGAAAGTGGAATTGGTGACATTGATGAATGCAAACTGAGCTGTTCTGGTTAAATTTTGCAGAACAGTGGAGGGCCATGCAACAATTGTATTAAAAGTTGCACAGACCTTAATACAATTGTTGCATGCCATGATATAGGGCAGGGTTGAAAGGCCCTGTGATTTCTTATATATCTGGTCCGTGCGACTTTTCTGTGACTTTTTGCAGAAAAGTTGCACATGATAAATTAGTGACCACTGCATAAAGTAATCTTAATGGCCCAGATTTATCAAACTGTGTGAGAGAAAAAATGGAGGGATTTTCCCACAGCAACCAATCACAGCTCAGCTTTCACTTTACCTCAGCTAGTTAGCTGAGCTGTGATTGGTTGTTGTGGAATAATCCCTTCATTTTTTCTCTCACACAGTTTGATAAATCTGGGCTAATAAGATCACTTTGTGGTCATAAAAATTAAACAGGACCAGCCTGCGACTTTTCCTGTGACAAATTTAGACAAAAAAAAAAAAACATTCTAAATTGTTTGTTGTTAAATTCCCCACAAAGGCCCCAAACTCCAAGAAGTGTCCTCAGGTGTCTAAGGACTACCGACCATTAAAATATCCCACAAATAAATTATGCAGCAGGGAAGGACAAAAAAATTAAATAAAAGTGCCAGCATACACATATTGATAAAATCGGGGCCAATCTGCCTGAACGCAAAAATATTCGATTTTGCTCACGGCTCATTAACATGCTGAGCTGTAAGACCGTTTTGATATCAAGCAGATTGATACATCTGGGCCATTCACTTGAGTCTAGAAATATATTTTTAAGATACTCACTCTTTTAATGTCATCTAATGTGTGTATTTCTGGAGACAGTCCTCCATGGACACAAAGAAATTGTTGATTTAAAAGTGCAGCTAATGGAAGACAATCAAATGCTTCCATACAGGCTTCATAAACCCTTTCTGAATATTTTATTTTACCTAAGAAAAAATAAAAATAAAACTTTAGTGCTTTGACACAAATTAATAATTTTGACAACAATAGCAAAATATTATGATTCTTAAGCTTTAACACAGTATAGGCTTCCACACTTTCAGTTACTTTTATCTCCATCTACCAATGACTGTGTATTGCTATGCATCAATAGAAGGCGGCAGAAGTGTTCCATCACATAGCGCCCTTCTGGGAATCTTAAAACCATGCTGTTTTAAAAACAGGTACATTTTTTATTAGATTAACCCTTCTTAGTGGTTACAAAGTTATTTTAGTGCGCTCACTGCTATTATTGAGGTCTTTATGACTGCTGTTGTCACCCATGGTGCATAGTTTCTTATTCTCTCCATTCAAAGGGGTAGGATGGAAGTTGGACTGTTTGCCAGCAGAACTCCTGTAATGTAACACAATGGGTAGGCCTGGGTTGTGGATGAACGCTTACATTTTATGCCAACATAATATTTATGTATTTGATTTATTGTGTGCGCCCAATAATGCTGATGCTGCAAGGTAAACACAAGGGTGATATATAACTAAATACACAAATTTTTGGTCCTGTACACGGCCCTATTATGAACCTCCCAGCAATATAATAAACAACAAACATCAGCTGAACATGCTAGTGTGAGGGGGTGCTTAACCCCTTAACGACAATGGATTAAAAATGTACGTCATGGTGCCGTGTTTAACACACCATGACGTACATTTACGCGACGCCATGACTGCGCGTCATGCGCAGCAGGTCCCGGCTGCTATCAGCAGCCAGGGACCCGCCGGTAATGGCGAACATCCGCGATCGTGCGGATGTCCGCCATTAACCCCTCAGATGCCGTGATCAATACAGATCACGGCATCTGCAGCAGTGCGGTACTTTGAATGGATGATCGGATCGCCCGCAGCGCTGCCGCGACGATCCGATCATCCAGCATGGCGGCCGGAGGTCCCCTCACCTGGCTCCGGCCGCCTCCTGAGGTCTTCTGCTCTGGTCTTCTGCTCTGAGATCGAGCAGACCAGAGCAGAAGATCACAGATAATACTGATCAGTGCTGTGTCCTATGCATAGCACTGAACAGTATTAGCAATCCATACCGACTAAAAGTTTAAAAATGCAAGTAAAAGTTGCAATGAAAAAAAAAAAATGTAAAAAAAATTAGAAAAATCCCCTCCCCCAATAAAAATGTAAAATGTCCCTTTTTCCCATTTTAAAGTGTAAAAAAAATTATTAATACACATATTTGGTATCACCGCGTGCGTAAATGTCCGAACTATTAAAATATAATGCTATTGATCCCGTACAATGAACGGCGTGAACGTAAAAATAAAAAAGCACAAAATTGCTACTTTGTCACATTTCATTAAAAAAAATTATAATAAAAAAATTTAAGTTTTATAAACACAAATGTAGTATCACTAAAAAATTTTAAAGTTATAGGTCTTCAAAATAGAAGGATTTTAAACATACTAATTTGGTTAAAAAGTTTGCGATTTTTTTTTTTAAGCGCAACAATAATAGTATATAATCATGGGTATCATTTTAATCGTATTGACCCACAGAATAAAGAACACATGTCATTTTTACCGTGAAAACGAAACCTTCCAAATTTTGCTAAATTGCTGTTTTCTTTTTAATTTCCCCACACACATAGTATTTTTTTGGTTGCAAAAAACAAGCCCTCATAGTAGTCTGTAGATGAAAATATAAAAAAAAAAAAAGTGTCACGATTTATAGAAGACAAGGAGGAAAAAAACGAAAATGCAAAAATAAAATTGGCCTGGTCCTTAAGGGGTTAAAATATAACTATTTGGGGGCGTTGCCTGGCTGTTGAAGCAGATAATCGCAAGTTAGAGGAGCTCTGCCCGCTAAGCGACTTGTTTCCCAGCAAAATGCCGTCTGATTTTACCTAGCCCGGTTCCTAAAAACCTGCTCACTATGCCGATGAAGCGGCGAAAGCCTGTACGCCATGGATTTCTGAAAAAAATTCAGCTGTTGCAAAACACTGAGTTAGGACACAAACTCTGTTTCACAGCCAATGTGTCTCCAGCTGTTGCAAAACTGCAACAATCAGCATGCATTCAGTTGAAGGGCATGCTGAGAGTTGTAGTTTTGCAACAGGTGTAGGCACACTGCTACAACTCCCAGCATGTCCTTTGGTAGTATGTGCATGCTGGGAGTTGTAGTTATGCAACAGCTGGATGCACACCACTTCATAGAAAAAAAAAAAAAAAAAAAAAAAAAAAAAGGTGCCTCCACCTGTTGCATAACTACACCCCCCCCAGCATGCACAGACTACCAAAGGGCATTCTGGTAGTTGTAGTTGGAACTTCAGCTGTTGCAAAACTACAACTGCCAGCATGCCCTTTGGCTGTGCATGCTGAGGGTTGTAGCTAAGCAACAGCAGGAGATGAACAGGCCTCACCTCCTGCTGTTTCCTGCCGCTGGGACCGCCGCCGATGCTGCCACCGATCCTGCTGCTCCTGTCGCTGCCGTACCAGTGGGGACCTCCGCCGGACCAGGGAAAGGCAAGAGACCCCCGCCGGCCCCGATCGCCGCCATGATCACCACCTAGCAGGATCGTGATTGGTTGGTCGTTCCAACCGATCAATCAATCACGTGATTGTGGAGGTGGCACCCGTGCCACCTCATTCCTGCTGGGTAAGGGTGAATGGAGCTGTCTCGGACAGCCCCATTCACCCTTTTTTCCGGGTCACCAGAGACCAGATGGACCAGTAATCACTGCAAGTCGCCAGTCTGAATTGACAGCCGATTTGCGGTGATCGCCGACATGAGGGGGTGTCAGGAACCCCCCCAGGGGTTTGCACAGGGGGTCCCTGCTGATAGATATCAGGACTAAAATTCCCACGGGGGTACAGGTACATCCTGTGTCCTTAAGTACCAGGACGTCAGGGCATACCTGTACGCCCTATGTCCTTAAGGGGTTAGAGATGTTCTTACTTCCCAAATTTCTCTCTCTCTTCCGCACTCTTCCTATCTACCTTCCACCTTTTTCTCAAAAGCTCATTCCCTACTTTCCTCCTTTATATGGGCACATTAGAGGAAATTTAATGGTGGCCTGGGTTCCCCCAATATCCATTTTTACTACATTGCTACACTGGCCTTTATGCTACGCACGTTGGTGGAGCAGCTCTCCCGACCTCCCCTGGGTAGAAATAGAAAATCTCTCTGTAGCCCCTTACTCGACTAAAGACCTCCTATACCTCCCATTCTGAACTATCCCAGCCCCACACATGCATACAAACCTACAAACAAACAAACATACAAACCTCTTACGCAGATTGGGTCACCCATGTCAAAAATACACTCGGGAGTCGCCCTTAGTGTAGACCTCACACTAGGGATCGACCGGTATCGTTTTTTTAGGGCCGATTCCGATAATCTGTGGAGGTTAGGGCCGATAGCCGATAACTTATACCGATATTCCGGTATAAATTATCGGCTATTTATCCCCCCCGCGCGCGACACCGCTGCAGATCATTGATTTAAAGCGGGCGCTTTAAATCAATGAACTGCAGCGGCTTTTGCAGTGCCGCCGCCACCCGCTTCTCTCCCCCTGCCTGTCCAGGGGTCCAGAGTCCTATCACCGCCACCGCCCCGTACCGCGTCGCAACCTCACCGCACCGCCCCAATTGCCTCCCCCATCCCCGGTTTTATAATTACCTGTTCCCAGGGTCCACTCTACATCTGGCTTCGGTGTTTGTCCTCCGGAGGGGTCACTGTGCGCACTGACGGTGACGTTGCGTCACATCACTCGTCATTGCGCACAGCATAACGCAGGAAGCAGCAGGAGCCAGAGGTAGCGTTGACCCCGGTCTCCGGGAACAGGTAATTATAAAACCGGGGATTGGGGAGGCAATGGGGCCGGGGCGGTGCAGTGGGGGGTGAAACGCGGTCATGGGGGGGGGGGGGGGCGTTCGCGGTGCGTTATCGGATTATCGACAAGGTAATTGCCGATACCGATAATGCCCAAAAACGTGATTATCGGCCGATAATATCGGCCAAACCGATAATCTGTCGATCCCTACCTCACACTATCCTTACAGGCTTCGATACCTGACCTATACATATGATTTTGGATCTCACAGGGAGCTACAAAAGTTGGTGACATATATACCGGGCATACCCTCAACACGTTTGAAGCATTAACACTTATCACCTCCCCTCCACAGATTTCTATAAATACTTGCAAATCTGCCATTTCCTACATAATTTGCATTTGACTAATGACCGTATGAACTATTCAGCTATATGCCTGCTAGCCTCCCCACTCAAAGGTCTAAAACCTTGGTACGATAACCCGTTGCGATCTAACGATCTAACTCCTTTTCTAAAGCTTATCGGCTTAAGACATTGGGAGAGAGAGTTAAATTTGGAATTTTCTACAGATGACTGGCGAATAGCATTTAAAACTGTACATGTCTCATTCCAATGCTCCTCACCTATAGAATCAGCATTTAAGACACTCTTGTACTGGTATTACCCCCTGACAAGTTATCTGTCATATACCCTGCTACCTCCCACCTGTGCTGGCAAGGTTGTGGCCCACGTGGCTCTCTCCACCATATTTTATGGACCTGTCAGGGGATTAGCCCCTTCTGGACTTCCTGCCAGACCCTACTACGCGGCCTCTAGGGTTGCAACCCCTCCTGGTCGCCTCATTCCGTTTTACTGTTTCTCAAACTGCATACAATCCCACGCCAAGAGACTTCTATTGCATAGTGTGCATCTTGGCAAAAATAGCTATAGTCAGCAACTGGAAAACCAATACTGTACCGACCCTAGACCACTTAATAGCAAAAATCAACACTACCTATTCCTTTGAAAAAATTATAGCACTGGGAGACTGTCATCATCTTTGAGAAACGCTGGCAGTGTTCAATATTTAACCATGATTGCTTTTTGCTCTACCCTGGTTTATATCTGCAATCACTACACCCCCCCCTCTTAGTTCCCCAATCGCCTCCATTCACCTTCTACGGGGTTATGTTTAATGACTACACATTTGAGCTATCCAGTACATGTGGATTTTGCACCCTTTATTCTTACAGTTTAATCACAGGCTGGAGAAAGGTCTATTCTGATTGTTTCACGTATAGGGCTAATAACGTATGCTGACCACTGGAAGTTTTTGTATTGTTACGTGTTATTTTGTTGTTTGTTTACTTCAGGATACCAGAATTGGAAGTAGGGGTGTGAATCGGCAAGAATTTGGCGATAAGATTTGAATCGCGATACCAGTGTGGCGATTCGATATATCCCGATATATCGCGATACCGTCTAGGTGACGATACATCACGATATATCCCGATACATCGCCAACCTGGGAGCATTCATAGATCCCAATAGACGCCGCTGTCAGCTTTGACAGCGGCGATCTAGTAGTCCGATGCTCACTTTTCTCATTTTATCCCATCCGGGCTGCAAAATAAAAGAAAATGCACTTTCTCTTACCTGCCAACGAGCCCTCGGAGCTCCGGTACAGGTGTTCGGTCCCCGGGCTGTATTCTTCTTACTTCCTGTTAGCCCGGCACGTCACGCGGAGCTTCAGCCTATCACCAGCTGAGGCGGGACATCGCTGCGGCCGGTGATAGGTTGAAGCTCCGTGTGACGTGCCGGGCTAACAGGAAGTAAGAAGAATACAGCCCGGGGACCGAACACCTGTACCGGAGCTCCGAGGGCTCGTTGGCAGGTAAGAGAAAGTTCATTTTCTTTTATTTTGCAGCCCGGAAGGGATAAAATGAGAAAAGTGTGCGCCGGACTACTCCTTTAATAGCCAGCCGCATGCTGGCTATTAGCGGCAGCCCCCGGCTACTGAGAACAGCCGGGGGCTGCAGAGTATGGGGCGGGCACGAGTCCGGAGCCCGCTCCATACACAATGCAGAGCACCACATGCTGGATACTAGCGGTGGTGATGCATCAGCGGCCCCTGGCTACTGAAATCAGCCGGGGGTCGCAGAGTACAGAGCGGGCACACGTCGGAGCCCGCTCCATACACCCAGAGCGCCACCGTGTCAGATCCGGCCTGCCCGGCTCCACAAATGTGGAACTTTTATCTCCTGATGCCCGGGACATGCTGTTCCGGGCGTCAGGAGATAAAAATTCCACATCTCTAAAAGAATCGATTCAAAAATATTTTGAATCGATTCTGTATCGGCAAATGAAAAAAATCGCGATAATCGCGCAAATCGAGTTTTTCTTACATCCCTAATTGGAAGTGAATGCCAATATTACTGAATTATTTGCCAATGACCTTGTAATATTTCTTACCAGTATCCATGTTCAAATTTTGAAAAACTTTAATAAAAACTATTTTCGAAAAAATAAAAAAACACTATTTAATCCTCTAAAAACACACAAAAAGAATAAAAAGTGTTTCAGTATTGTGCCGAGAATTATATTTTTGTCAAGCAAACCTTAACATTCACTGCTAAAATGCCACAATTTTTCTCAACCGGAGTGCAATAGTTAGATTATGCACCTCACGGATACCCCAAAGATTATTGCTCATCATCAAAGGTCCTCCCACAAAGATGAACTACACCACACACTTGATGCAGAGGTCACTCTAGAGTTAGGTCCCCTTTAAGGGCCAATATCACATGTCAGGTATAGAAGGAAAGACCATATAAGGCCCTGGTCCCCTGTCCTTAGCCGAGTTGGAGTCCAAGTTGAGTACAAGTAAAGAATGCAAAGAAAACTTCAGAGAAAGGAACCAAGTACTACTCCTGGCCTTTTACTTTTGATGACAGTGTGTCCAGTGCTTACAGCTTACAAAAAGGGGGATTTAAGGAGTGCTAGACTCAAGTGCTGAATCCAAAACACCTTAAAGGGGTATTCCGCCCCTAGACATCTTATCCCCTATCCAAAGGATAGGGGATAAGATGTCAGATTGGCGTGGTCCCGCTGCTGGGGACCCCTGGGATCCCCGCTGCGGCACCGCACTATCATTACAGCACAGAGCGAGTTCGCTCTGTGCGTAATGACGGGCGATACGGGGGGCGGAGCATTGTGACATCATGGCGCCGCCCCTCGTGACATCACGGCCCGTCCCCTTAATGCAAGTCTATGGGAGGGGGCGTGACGACCGCCACGCCCCCTCCCATAGACTTGTATTGAAAGGGGCGGGCCGTGACATCACGAGGGGCGGAGCCGTGACGTAACGATGCTCCGGCCCCTGTACCGCCCATCATTACGTGCAGAGCGAACTCTCTCTGTGCTGTAATGATCCCCAGGGGTCCCCAGCAGCGGGACCGCGGCGATCTGACATCTTATCCTCTATCCTTTGGATAGGGGATAAGATGTCTAGGGGAGGAATATCCCTTTAACAAGTCAATCCATATTCAAAGCAAAGTTTTCCTAGTCACAAAAACATTGAAACAAACACCATTTCTCTGCACACTACAGTAACCCTGGCAGGGATTACAGCCTGGAACTTTGCAAAACAAACTGAATGCTGTTAAGACCTGAAAGTAAATAAAAAAATTAAATTGTGTTGCCCCTTCTCTTCGTCTTCCTGGATAACTGCACACAACACAACACCAAGGGCGTCCCAACTAACATCACCAGTACACAGTATATACATGGACGCTTCCTGTAGAATTTTCACAAACACATGCAGCTTTCCATTGACAAAGATGTGCACTTGTAGGGCTGGGTTACATGGGACTGCCATGCCAGTCACAGCACCGTTGACATACTAGTTGTCCCAGCATACAACCTTATGGGTTGCCACACTCACATCTGGACTTTATTTCCCCAACTTCTCTGGCCAATCACAGGAAAGCACCTACTCTTTTTTTCTATGCCATGACATAAAGCTGTTAAAAGTGCTCTAGAATGAACAGAATTGTACTGTGCTAAAGAATGATTTACAGTAAGCTAATATAGATTGTGTGTGGAGCGGAGAGAAGGGGGTTACTGATGCCCTAGGTTTTCAAGGTGATATGTGAGCTAAAGAAATAACAACAGCTTAGCAAGAAAACAGTAACACTAAAAACTGAACTTCTGATTACAATTATTATGACAAGACTGTAGACTAAAGGGAGGCTAAGATTACATTCAGGAGGCAGCAGTGTGTACATAAAGTAGTAAAAGAGGAACAGCTGCCTTGAACATTATGGGGTGTGAGAGCCTTGGCAGCCTGGACCCTCTGGAGGAGACAGACTGTCTCACAGAATGCAGGAACACAGCCCAGGCGCTCTCCCTCACTCCTTTGCATAGCACTAGCTAGGTCACATCTTTAGTTCCTGTGTGTTATTACATGGGCTAACAGAGAGAAAAGATAATTTAGGAACAGGACAGTAAGCTACTCATCTATGATGGTGCGAGTTCAGGTGGGTAAACCTGCATTTGGGCCACACTTTTGTTTTGATTCACTAACACTTTTACCAAGATCTATAAAGATTTATATAGACTCCCTGGAGGTTCGGGTAAAGCCTGGAGTTGAATGGCAATGTGAAATGCAATCCTGGAGCAAAGGGATACTATATCTTGTCCATTTTTATTGAGTAATAGCAGAATCATCCAGCAAGCTATTTCAGAATCATATGCCATATGCTCAGCCAGCCCAGTGGAGTGGAAGGAAAAATTTGCATTGACAAATTTTTAAAGAATACATCATTAATAAATTGTGTAGTAGGAAGGGACAGTCACAACACGTTACACTGAAAAGCCTGTCTGTTACAGGTGATAACTATATGACTGAAGGGTTTTTGTTAGAAAGTTGGCAAAATCGACTTACATTCTTGTTTAAAAGTGAAATATTCTGTAAGGTGCCTGCATTCATGATTGCCTCTCAAAAGAAAGAGAGTAGTGGGATACAGAATCTTCAAAACCCATAAATATAAGACACACTGTTAGGAAGAGAAAGAAGAAGAAATTAAGTAACCTTTCTTTTTTCATCAAATATAAACAGAATCCCCTTCAGACCATTTGACATCCACCTCTGATTGTTATCAGGAACAGAACTTTCTACATCCAACATATACAATATTTTGCTACAATTCTACCTAGTCTAGGCAATTTCCAGAATAGCTAAACAGCTTGGATCCCAGGCTGCAAGATAATAAAACGGAAAGAAATTTGCAATGCTGATGCATTTGCCTCAAAGGATCGCATTGTAGCAAACTTTTAAAGTGGCCATACAGCTTAGTTATCTGTCAGACAAATGCTTTTAACCAAGAGCCATTACTGTCCCCATCCTACCATACACATGAACACTCGCACATATATGGGGGAGATTGCCCATAGCAACCAATCAGCACTCACCTTTCATATGCCATCACATGCCATACAATAATATGGCTGAATTTCTTCAGTGTGAACATATAAATCCCCTAGATGCTCAGCCAGCCCAGCTAATGATCATGTAACATTTATGGCCATATGGCTATCTTTAGAGTGTAATGTCACTAGGAGTTTTCAGGCCCTGGGTGTTTAACTGTCCACATTCCCCAAATGCTATCAGAGATCTTGAAAATGGCGAAGAACTGAAGCATATATTAGAAAGCTGAATACATTTTAACTGCATTATGGTTATAGTGTGTGTTCACCTCTGAACAGAACGTACAGTTTACAAAAAAAAATTGTTATTATAAAAAAGTTACATTATCTTATAGTTATTCCGAATTATGTTCTGTATTATAACCCAGAGCTTCATTCCCAGTTCTGCAGGTTAAAACCAGGGCAATCCCTACAAGCTCAGCATCTGCATTGCACATTCTAGCAAGTGTAGTCATTAATCCCTTGAAGACAAAAAAATTTGTTGTCAAAGCTTTATTATTTTTTAAACATTCAACTGGACAAGCTCATATAAATGTCCTTACTTGGAACATTAAAGGGGCTATCCAGGAAAAAAAAAATAAAAAAAAAAATATATATATATATATATATATATATATATATATATATATATATATATATATATATACACACATACATACATACATACATATATATATATATATATATACACACACACTGGCTCCAGAAGGTTAAACAGATTTGTAAATTACTTCTATTAAAAAAAATAATCCTTTCAGTACTTATGAGCTGCTGAAGTTGAGTTCTTCTTTGTTCTTTTCTGTCTAAGTGCTCTCTGATGACACCTGTCTCGGGAACTGTTCAGAGTAGAAGCAAATCCCCATAGCAAACCTGTTCTACTCTGTGCAGTTCCCGAGACAAGCAGAGATGTCAGCAAAGAACAACTCAACTTCAGCAGCTGATAATTATTGGAAGGGTTAAGATTTTTTTTAACCCTTTAAGGACCAAGCCCATTTTCACCTTAAGGATCAGGCCAATTTTATTTTTGCATTCTCGTCTTTTCCACCTAGCCTTCTAAAATCCATAACTCTTATATTTCCATCTACAGACCCATATACGGGCTTGTTTTTTGCGTGACCAATTGTACTTTGTAATGAAACCACTCATTTCATCATAAAA
Source organism: Hyla sarda (assembly GCF_029499605.1). Taxonomy (NCBI): domain Eukaryota; kingdom Metazoa; phylum Chordata; class Amphibia; order Anura; family Hylidae; genus Hyla; species Hyla sarda. The sequence goes on from NC_079195.1 coordinate 107,384,627, forward strand.
TGTATGGCGAACGCAAAAATTTTTATTTTTTTTTTTTAGGGAGGAAATTTTTATGAAAACCACAATTTTGCACATATTGGAGGGTTTTGTTTTCACACTGTACAATTTACAGTAAAAATGACATGTTCTTTATTCTGTGTGTCAATACGAATAAAATGATACCCATGGCTAGATACTATTATATTTTTGTACCGCTTAAAAAAAAAAATCTAAAACTTTTTGTACAAAATCAGTAATCTAAAAATCGCCATATTTTGACCACCTATAACTTTTTCATTTTTCCGTATATAGGTCGGTATGAGGGCTCATTTTTTGCGCCGTCATTTGTACTTTTTATCGATACCACATTTGTATATATAAAACATATAATTTTTTAAATACATTTTTTAAATAAAATGTGACAAAAAAAAGCTGCATTTTTGGAAATGTTTTACGTTTACGCAATTCACCGTACGGGATCATTAACATTATATTTTGATAGTTCGGACATTTAAGCACATGGCGATATCAAATATGAGGGGATTTTTCACCTTTTGATTTTTACATTTCTCAAAGTTTTTTTTTTTCACTTTTCCTGTCCCCATAGGGGACTATCTATAGCAATCATTTGATTGCTAATACTGTTCAGTGCTATGCATAGGACATAGCACTGATCAGTATTATCGGCTATCTCCTGCTCTGGTCTGCTCGATCTCAGACCAGGGCAGGAGATGTTGGAAGACGGACGGAGGCAGGTGAGAGGACCTCTGTCCGCCATTACAGATGATCAGATCACAGCAGCAGCGATGCGGGCGATCCGATCATCTATTTTATCATGCGCATTGCCGCAGATGCCATGATCTGTACAGATCACAGCATCTGAGGGGTTAATGGCAGACATCCACGCGATCGCGGATGTCGGCTATTACCGGAGGATCCCCGGCTGCTAATAGCCGGAACCTGCCGTGTATGCCCGCGGTCATACACAGGACGTAAATGTACATCCTGGTGCGCGAAGTACTGCCAAACCAGGACATACATTTACATCCGTGGTCGTTAAGGGGTTAATAGAAGTAATTTACAAATCTGTTTAACTTTCGGGAGCCAGTTTATGTAAAAAAAAAAAAAAAAATGTTTTTCCTGGAATACCCCTTTAATGATTCATTTATATTTAAAGAGGTATTCCAGACCCTAAAAACATATCCCCTCTCCACAGGAGAGGCGATAGATGTCTGATTACTGAGAGTTTGGCCTCAGGGACTCCACACAAGCTCTAGAAGGGCCATGACTCTCTCTGTTGAATGGAGTGGTGGACAACATGTCTATGGGAGCGCTGGGGATACCAGAGTGCTGTACTCTAGTATCTTCGGCATTCCCATAGACAATAAATGGAGTAATACTGCATGTACATGCTTTTCATGTTGCATTTGCAAATTATTTGATTGTTTGACCATGTGATTCTAAACATTGAAGTATGTGAAAAAACATCACAACAAATCAAAAAATAAATAAATAAATAAATAAAAAAAGCAACAAAAAGGTAGTAGTAAAATGTGTGCAATGTCGGCCCAGAAAACTCGGGTGGACAATATTACTCTTATATTGTCAAAAAAGCTGGCAGTCCTTAAAACTAATGTAGGAATTAGAGCTGGAATGGAACATTCATTTCATCATAATACATGTAGTCAAAACTGACTTTTCCAAAACCCCATTATCAGATAAAAACATATTTTACCTCTATGCTAAAATACCCTCTATCTACATAGTCGCCCAAAAAGAGGTATCTTGTGTTGGCTGGCGATCCTCCTACTTCAAACAACTTCATCAAGTCAAAGAACTGACCGTGAATATCACCGCAAACTGCAAAAATAAAAATAAAAACAGAAAATTAAAAAATATGATTATGAAAAAAAGCAGTAGAAGATAATGTATGGAAATCCCTCATCAATATAGACAGGAGACGAAGATCACACAACATACATACATCATATGTTACTTATATCTATTACATAAATATACACTGATCAGCCATACCTGTCATTAAACCATATTTTCTAAACTAACTCAGATTATATTCCCTAACTACTCCTAACACCCCCTTCTGCTCTTAAAACCTTTTTCTGAGCTTTAAAAAGCTCTTTATCATACCTTTCCCCCATTTCACATTGTGTGAGCCCCCGGAAGGAGAAAGTGGGTGTTCCCCAGCAGGCACAACGTCACTGAAGCCTGCGAGAGTTGTGCCTCACCATGCCCCACCCGCACTTCCTGAGTTTGGTCTCCTGCCAGGCCAGGAGTAGACCAAACTAACTGTTTGACTTGCGGCAGGGAATAGAACAGAGCCACCTAGTGGCCGTTTTTTTCAATCACATTATAAACATATAAAAAGGTTGAGAATTTTAACAGGAAGTAAATAGCAAAGTGTCTTATAATTACATAAGGAACAAAATATTAAAAGTTTAGTTTGATGACAGGTACACTTTAAAACCAGTTTAAGTGATGATTTTACAAATTCCTGACATGTCATAGTCACGTGTCAGAAATTTTGACAGGTGGGCGTCCGGGGCTTGAAATCACAACAAATTTATGATACTTTCTACAGATCCATACAATGTACACTTTGGGGGAGATTTATCAAAACCTGTGCAGAGGTAAAGTTGCCCAGTTTCCCATAGCAACCAATCAGATCGCTTCTTTCATTTTACAGAGGCCTTTTCAAAAATATAAGAAGGGATCTGATTAGTTGCTATGGGCAACTTTTCGTCTGCACAGGTTTTGATAAAATCTCCTTTTTTGTTTCCTGAGCAGAGCCAAGCAAAAATAAAAAAAGGGTTTTTTGGGTCTTCAAACACCAAATCAAAGGACTGCATGAAAATGATCTAAAACCACCCTTAGGTACCTCTAGTTCATGCAAAAGTTAAACATATTTTACCTGTTATAGGTGCTTCAACTTCTATCATTGTCTTCTCTCTTCGTAAAATTGCAGCTCCCTCATTGATGATCCGAAGTGCAATTTCTTCATCTACCCGGCCTTCTTTTATTAGGTGGTTTTTTAAAATATCCACTCTGGGTTTTCCATCAATATCAAATACCTCCTCAGATGTTAATCGGTGTGTTGGGGGGAAAGGGACAGCTGCAAAAAAATAATGATAATTATATATATTATTCAAATTAACACACACACAAAAGCACAGGACTATGCCTAACTTACCAACAGAAGACACATGTAAAACAATAACTACAATATGGCAAGGAGAACACAAAGTTTGGCCTGAACCTTAGGCAGATGGGAGTATTACTGGTGTATATAACTAGAGGTGGTAAATGTCACATACCAATGTTAAAAAAAAATTGTTTACCAAGCTTGTATTGTATAATGCCTCTGCATGGGAAAGCATCACTACATCCATTGTAGATATAGATGCACTGGGTTTAAAAGGTGTAAGAAGTAAGGAAACAAACAGCAGCAGGATCACAGAAATTCAGAAGTTTCATCAACAAAAAAAAAAAAAAAAAGAATTACAATAAGACGGCTGATAGACATTCGGCCCATCTAGTCTGCCGAATATTCTAAATGCTATCAACAGTCCCAGGCCCTATCTTATATTAAGGATTGCCTTATGCCTATGCCATGCATGCTAGTGCTGGGCGGTATACTGGTTCATACAGAATATCAAAAAAAAATCCTGTACGATATGAATTTTTCCCATACCGCAATACCGGTTGGGCCCCTCCCCCCCTCAAATGAATGAATTATCAACTGCAGAGCGCTGTCGCCACATCGGGGAACTAATCATATGTCACCCACAAGTGCCGCTCTCTTTGTCCTCTTGTAAGTTGTGGGCCGCCGGCGCTGGAACTCTGTACTGTACTACATATTCCTTGTGCAAAAATAAACAAATTAAACTTTAACCCCTTAACGACCATGGACGTGTATACTCGTCCAATGGGCGTTAAGGTGGTATGGCGCGGGCTCCCAACTGGAACCTGCGTCATACCGGCCGGCCCCCAGCTGATTCTTGTAGCTGGGGGCCGGCGTTAATAGCCGACATGCGGCGATCGCCATGGCCGGCTATTAACCATTTGGATAGCCGCTGTCAAAGCTGACAGCGGCGTCTAAAGGTGCCTTTATTCCATCCCTGGTGGTCCAGTGGGGTGGATGGCCCCCCCCCCCGAAGCGCCATCACAGGGGGGGATCCACTGCTGAGGTAGCCTGAGGGCTTACATCTCCTCTGGTGTCGGCTCCGGCACTCAGAATGAGAAAGCCTGGCAGGGCTCTATGAAACCACATTGATCTGTATGAGGAATCTAATGATTCCTCCTAAAAGTCCCCTAAGGGGACTAAGCGTGTAAAAAAAAAAAAAAAAGTTCAAAAGTTAAAAAAATATTTAAAAACACATTAACCCCTCTCTTATTAAAAGTTTAAAATCACCCCTCTTTTCCCAAATGCCATATAAAAAATATATAAACATAAAAATATACATATGTGGTATCGCCGCGTGCGTAAATGTCCAAAATATAAAAATATATTGTTAATTAAACCGTACGGTCAATGGCATATGCGCAAAAAAATTCCAAAATCCAAAATAGCGTCAAAATTGTATTTTTGGTCAATTTTTATACCATAAAAAAGGGAATAGAAAGTCCGATCAAAACAAAAATGGTACCGATAAAAACTTCAGGTCACGGCGCCAAAATGAGCCCTCTTACCAACCTGTATTCGGAAAAATAAAAAAGTTATAGGGGTCAGAATAGGACAATTTTAAATATATTATTTTTATTTAAGTTCTGATTTTTTCCAAAAGTACCACAAAATCAAACCTATATAAGTAGGGTATCATTTTAATCGTATGGACCTACAGAATAAAGACAAAGTTTCATTTTTATAGAAAAATGTACTGCGCAGAAAGGGAAGCCCCCAAAATTTACAAAATGGTGTTTTTTCTTAAATTGTCACACAATGATTTTTTTTTTCCCGTTTCACCGTAGATTTTTGGGTAAAATGACTGATGTCATTACAAAGTTGAATTGGTGGCGCAAAAAATAAGCCATCATATGGATTTATAGGTGCAAAATTAAACGGGTTATGATTTTTAAAAGGGGAGGAGGAAAAAACGAAAGTATAAAAACAGAAAAATGCTTGGTCCTTAAAGGGGTTCTCCACTGCTTTAACCTTCTTTGTCCAGTTAGTTAGAACTATGGCTATATGTCATTAACGCTTTCTTTCCTGTTGCTAACTCTACTATATGTGTTTTTTTTATTTTTTTTACCTTTTTTAACAAACCCGGAAGCTGGTTAATTCCTTAGTTTGCTGGCTTGCCTCGACCACTTTTTTTTTTCTCCCGCCGCCATCTTGCCATCGATACGTCACCCTGCAGGGTGTTGTGTGGGAGGCTGGCCTGCCCCTCGCTCCGTTCATGCCCGCCTCCCACGCTAATGAATATTCTGCCATCATAAGCGCGCACCTCCTTACTTTCAGCTTCTTCTAAACTGAATGCTGATTGGGCTGCTTGCGGCGAATCTGCTCCGGTGATTGGCGAATGCGCAGTTCATCCTCGATCGTGAGGGTCATCTGCGCATGTGCCATTGTGATGTCAGCTTCGGGCCTGACGCGCTGGGGGCTTGTTAACCCTAACCTAGGTTTAGGAGCTTTACATAAAACAGAAAACCCAGGCCGAGGATACTGCGTTGCACCCACCCAATGTGCCAAAAAATGCTACAAATACCTAAATAAATGGAGCAGTCCTGCCAGGCTAGGGGTATAAGATGAAGAATAGAATACTAAAAAGATAGTAGATGAAGAGTTGTGTCAAATATTAAACATTTATTAGATTACAATAGTTTCATAGTGAGGTCCTCGGCATGGCCCTTGCTTCAGACGACACACAAATAATATTAACCATATATTAAAAAATTAGTAAAATACAATTGGGGCTAATATTGCACTAGATGGATATATGGGACAGAAGGTGTCAAGCAATAGTCCAGGGGATGACTGTGACCTCTGTGGATGATAGGTAATGAAATAGTCTTGTAATAGTCCCATAGCATACATAACGCTGATAGGGTTAATCCACAGTAGTTTTGGCGCTCAGCGGCGCTATAGGCTTTCAGAAATTGGACCACTTTCCCTGTCTGCGCAGGGTTTGCTTTAAATAGATGCGCGTAATAGCGCTGCAGGCGTATCAGGTTATATACAGTTGTGCAAGATGCGCTCTTTACCCCGGCGGCACGGGGGAAAAAATACAAGAAGAAGTCAATGAAGAACGGGCACTATGTGCCTCTTACCGGCTCCTCTGAATTCGAATGCGCAAGTCAGCGCTGGAGGTCCTCCGGTGCCTGCCCTCTGTGACCCGGCAGCATGGGGAAACAGAAGCAGGAGAGGGATGGAGGTCCGGTGTGAGATGCCGTTGCTGGCTGTAGCGCTGGGAGCCGGTGCTGTCTGCGGCTGACCAGCGGTGACTGTTCCGAACTCTGCTGTGGTAATAGAATGCTCTGATGTGTCCCAGTCTCTGTGTAAGTAAGCAGTCTGTACCAGACGCGTTTTGGGGAGCTACGTCCCCTTTTTCAATGGTAGGGATTAAAGTCTTTTATCCCTACCATTGAAAAAGGGGACGTGGCTCCCCGAAACTCGAGGGCAGGCACTGGAGGACCTCCAGCGCTGACACGCGCATTCGAATTCAGAGGAGCCAGTAAGAGGCACATAGTGCCCGTTCTTCATTGACCTCTTCTTGTATTTTGTCCCCGTGCCGCCGGGGTATAGAAGAGCGCATCTTGCACAACTGTATATAACCGGATTCACCGGCTATTACGCGCATCTATTTAAAGAAAACCCTGCGCAGAAAGGGAAAGTGGTCCAATTTCTGAAAGCCTACAGCATCGCCGAGCGCCAAAACTACTATGGATTAACCCTATCAGCGTTATGTATGCTATGTGACTATTACAAGACTATTACTTTAATTGCCACAGAGATAGGTCACCGTCATCCCCTGGACTATTGATTGACACCTTCTGTCCCATATATCCCTCTGGTGCAATATTAGCCCCAATTGTATTTTACTCATTTTTTAATATATGGTTAATATTATTTGTGTATCGTCTGAAGCAAGGGCCCTGCCAAGGACCTCACTATGAAACTATTGTAATTAATGTAATCTAATAAATGTTTAATATTTGACACAACTCTTCATCTACTATCTCTTTAGTATTCTATTCTTCATCTTCTACCCCTAGCCTGGCAGGACTGCTCCATTTATTTATTTGTAGATTTGTAAATTACTTCTATTCAAAAATCTTAATCCTTCCAGTACTTTTTAGGGGCTATATACAACAGAGGAAATGCTTATCTTTTTAGATTTCTCTGATGTCATGACCACAGTGCTCTCTGCTGACCTCTGCTGTCTATTTTAGGTACTGTCCGGAGCGGCATATGTTTGCTATGAGGATTTTCTCCTGTTCCTCAAATGGAAAGCAGAGGTCAGTAGAGAGCACTGTGGTCATGACATCAGAGAAATCTAAAAAGATAAGCATTTCCTCTTTAGTAACAGCCCCTAAAAAGTACTGGAAGGATTAAGATTTTTAATAGAAGTAATTTACAAATCTGTTTAACTTTCTGGCACCAGTTGATTTAAAAAAAATAAGCTTTTCACAGTAGTAAAAAAAAAAAAAAAAAAGATAGCGTATAAATGAAATTCCGTAATGTATAAACCAATGATTGCTTTTCGGTACATACTTTACTACATTAGCAAACACATTTGTCTAGATATGTTAAAATAAATCCCATGATTTATTCACTTTGATTTTTATCTTTTGCTAGTTCTATAAATAGATTGTAATTAATTCTTGAGGCTGTGTCTAGGTAAAATCAATGTGGGGAATTTATCAAGGGTTGTGTAGGTGAACGCTTTTTCTACACCTTTAATTTGTGTGATAGTAATGTGGACGTGCGCCAAATTATTTTAAATGGTTGCACGACATGCTAAATATGGTGCAAGTAGGCTTTTTTTTTCCCCCCACACCTTTTTGTGCACCACCTTGTATGGGTCCTTCCATTGTTCCAAAATGTGCGATTTTTCAATTACTGTCCACTTTAAGCCTCCTTTCACACTACGAGCATTCATCCGTTATTAAACATTAGTTTTCTGTGTAAAAACGGATGTATAATAATGGATGAAATAACGGGTGCTAACGGCTGAATAAATATTAATATTAATTAAGACCCATTATAACATCCCTCATGTACAGCCGTTTTAACACCTCTGCCTACACACTCCCACAGCCGGGAATACTACTACTCCCATCATGGAACAGACTTGTTTCCATGATGGGAGTAGTAGTTTCCCATCTGCGGGAGTCTGCCGGTGGCTGGGGAGGCTACATTAATGTTTTTACTACTACCCCATCATGGAACAGACTCAGTCACATGATAGAAGCGCTGCAGTGGGGAAAGATATATAGAATAGCTGCGGAGGGGGGGGGCGCTTCTATATATCTTTCCCCCTGCAGCGCATTTAAATATGTTGCCACCGCAGCAGTTATATATGTTCTCTCCGCAGCACAGTTATATATGTTACCCCGCAGCGCAGTTATATATATGTTCCCCCCGCAGAGCTATGAATGACAAGTATTCTTTCAGCAGCACATCACGCCGGCCAGATGCGCTGCTGTAGAATACTTTTCATTCATAGCGCTGCCGGGGGCTTATGATAGCACTGCGGGGGAACATATATAAATGCGCTGTGGGGGGCAAGATATATACCCTCCCAGCGATTCTATATATCTTTCCCCACCGCAGCGCTTCTATTTGAAAACCCAGCCAGGAGCCCTGAGTGGCTCCTCAGTACCGACCATTCAGGGCTCCGGGCGGGGAATTTAAAAATGTATTTACTTTCATCGTACATCGCAGGGGAGTGGAGCATGCCACCCGCTCCCCTGTTTAATAACTTCTAATCGCATCAGGTCTCAGAAGTGAGACAAGGTGCGATCAATCCCTCAGCCCCTGAACTACAACCCCCATCATGGAAAAGAGTCTGTTCCATGATGGGGGTTGTAGTACAAACACAAATGTAGCCTCCCGAGCCACCGGCAGACTCCTGCAGCCAGGGAACTACTACACCCATCATGGAAACAAGTCTGTTCCATGATGGGAGTAGTAGTCCCTCAGCACTGCAGGAGTCTGCTGATGTCACCTCTTCTGAGCATGCTCAGAAGTGATAACTGATATTATAAACCAGGTGTAAAAGGATGACTTCTCATCCGTTTGCCATAGACTTCAATGTTAAAAATAAGGGCCGTTCATTTACCCGTTTCTTGTGATGGAAGAAAAATTATTGCATGTGCCGTTTTTTCTTCAGTCACAATTAAAGTCCGTTATTCATGACAGGCCATAACGGATAATCAAAAAATCCCATAGACTTGAAAGGGATTTTGTAACGGACGTTTAACATCAGTTTTTAAAGCTTTTCTAATGGGCGTTTATTACAGATCTTTTAATGGATTAATTTTATAGTGTGAAAGCAGCCTAACAATCCACCTGTCTAATTTACGCATGATAAATTCATGACCACTGCAAAATTTAACCAGGCTATGGTGTAGCTACACAATTTTAATAAAAAGCATATCTAACTAAAGTGGCAATAAAAAGTCTCTAAACAGTAATTGTGACAAATCAACATCACAAAAACAGGGTAAAACCAATGATCAATTCCTCCCAATGTGTACACAAATAAATAATAATAGCAATACTTAGTGGTCTATTTAAAATTGCAACAACAGATTAACTTTTACGAGTAACAGGAGCTAATGAACCAATTGCTTTATTGTCACCAAAATACAGCATGTGAATTTTCGGTTGAATAAGATAGATGCACTGCGACTCTGCAGCAAACCATGTGAAGTGCGACCAAACAAAAAGATAATACAAAAAGATAATACAGACACATAAGTGTATGTCCAAAACTGACCAAATCCAGCAATTTCCATTCTAGGCTCGGGGCGACCTGGTCATTAGGTCAGAACATTACCTTCAGGCGCTTCTCTCATCCTGCCGCTACCACAGTGATCAATGTTTCCCAACCAGGGCTTCTCCAGCTGTTGCAAAACTACATCTCCCAGCATGCCCAGACAGCCTTCTGGTTGGGAAACACTGATCTAGATATTAGTAAGTGGAATAGTTACACTGTACAGCCATGGTCAAAAGTTTGCTTCTTCAGTGTTTATAGATCTTTTATCCAGATGTTTCTATAGTATACTGAAGGATAAAGCATTTTCATGAGATTTTACGCTTTTATTATGTTTATGCAAATACCTGAAGGGGGTTGTCTGGTAAAACACAACTGATCTCCCCACAAGATAGGGCATAAGTGTCCAGGAAATAATTGTTTGCCTCATACGTTGGTAACACAAAAGACACAAGTACAATTCTCATTCTGTTGCCGAACAGAAATAAATAGTAGAATCAAGAGTAAATATTTACCACTACTATATTCCGTACAGCATGAGTACAGAAATTATTATGAACTACACACACACCTTCCGAATATGTACAGTGTTGCCGAGTATGACATTCGCCATCCTTATGTACCAAGAAGCCACAGCTGTTAAAATTTGTCGGAGAACAAAAATGCTATTTTAAGAAGCTACAAGGTATAAATAGAGTTACAATTTGAGAAGATCCAGACAGGAGAGTTATTTAAAAGAAAGCAAAAAATAAAAAATAAAAAGGTTTTGATATTTGATAGCTATTGCTGAATGGGGAGATGAGTGTGTTTGGCCTTTACTGTCACCTGCAGCCATCTCCTGTCCTCACTCATGATATATGGCAACATGACCCAAAAGCCAAGAAATCAACATTTAGCAAATCTATCCTAAAGAAATACAACTTTAGGTCATAGTCAACAGTGTTAGAACAATAGCAAGCAGTCAATGTTATCTATTGTTTTTACTGCTTTGATATGACATATAAAGCTGGCTTATGATACCTTTATATCAAAATATTTTATTTTTTATTTTCTTAGGGGGAACAAAAATGTAACTTCTACTAGTGACAGAGGATTTGTTTGTGCAAACTTATGTATTTAACTATATTTTTACATAATATTTTCCTATGAAGGTTGATCATCTTTTTTCTATTTAGCAGTTTTGTAATATCTGGAGCATCCATAGGAGCCTTAGGCTATGTTCACAGAACATTACATTTTGTGGTAGATTTCATTTTACGTGAGCATTTTTGTCCATAATCCACAAAACTTTTACTGCAAAATAAAGCAAAAATAAAATAAACACACACTTTTTGTGGTGCAATATTTTTTTTTGCAGTTGCTGTTTTGGTGCAAACATACCTGCATCAATTTTTCTAGTATTTAATGATGTTTTTTTGCCCCAAGGATATTTTCAATACATGTTTTCATTGGCATTTTAAGTTTAATGTGACTAAGGCCTCTTTCACACTATGAAATTGTTCCGTTTAGGAACTTCCGTCACCAGTTCCGTCACTATATCGGCGAAATCCGGCCATTACAAACCCCCTGACGGCCGTGACTAAATTGCATTGCAGCCTATGGGGTTTTGTAACTGCCCGTTTGCACCCGTATATGCCCGTAATTCATTACGGGCGTTAAACAGTGACGAGACATCGTGGCGGAAAAATTACTGCAGCAAAAAACACACACTTTCTTTAAGCAGAATAAAAATCTAGAAAGGTCTGTGGGAAAAGTACATGACAAACTAGATTGCAGAAGTTAAGCTGTACATTTACAATATTTATTTTTCTTCAAAAAGAAACACCATGGCTTATTTTCAGGGGATGTCTTATGTTTATTCCTCCTGATATGCCCATTCCCCCCTCCCTCCCCTTATTTTATGTTCCCAGTATTAGGCCACCACAGGGAATTGGGAGCCACCGCATCCCCACACTGATCAGCTGGGACACGGGGCGCGCCGCCGCACTGAAGCGCTGCACAGGATTGGGACATCCCTAAGCTGCCCTGCCTGTCAGTTGCTGTCTTCATTCTCTTAAAATTCTACACCAAACTTAACAATTAAAACCACATATAACAGATATGTGGATTTCATATTGAATTTTTGGTACAGATTTTACCTATCCTTAAAAGGGAATCTGTCATCATCAAAGAAAGACCCCTTAAAATGCATTGAAGACTGAGTGGCACAAGTGGCTACTTCTACATCACAGTGCACATATGTATATACATATGTATGTTCACTTTGATGTAGAAGTGGCCACTTCATTGCTGTGACAGCTATCTCACCTGATCCATCCATACACATGAGCGTTCAGGTCAGCAAAGCATTCATGTCTTCTCAACAGAGAGAATTGACACATTAGTATGGTGTAAATAACCTTTTTATAGGCTATATACTAGTATGGTGTATATAACTGCTCTGGAGGAGATCCAGTAGGATAGTGTATATAACTGCTCTGGAAGAGATCCAGTAGGATAGTGTATATAACTGCTCTGGAGGAGATCCAGTAGTATAGTGTATATAACTGCTCTGGAGGAGATCCAGTAGGATAGTGTATATAACTGTTCTGGAGGAGATCCAGTAGTATAGTGTATATAACTGTTCTGGAGGAGATCCAGTAGGATAGTGTATATAACTGTTCTGGAGGAGATCCAGTAGTATAATGTATATAACTGCTCTGGAGGAGATCCAGTAGGATAGTGTATATAACTGTTCTGGAGGAGATCCAGTAGTATAATGTATATAACTGCTCTGGAGGAGATCCAGTAGGATAGTGTATATAACTGTTCTGGAGGAGATCCAGTAGGATAGTGTATATAACTGTTCTGGAGGAGATCCAGTAGGATAGTGTATATAACTGCTCTGGAGGAGATCCAGTAGTATAGTGTATATAACTGCTCTGGAGGAGATCCAGTAGGATAGTGTATATAACTGTTCTGGAGGAGATCCAGTAGGATAGTGTATATAACTGTTCTGGAGGAGATCCAGTAGGATAGTGTATATAACTGTTCTGGAGGAGATCCAGTAGTATAGTGTATATAACTGTTCTGGAGGAGATCCAGTAGTATAGTGTATATAACTGTTCTGAAGGAGATCCAGTAGTATAGTGTATATAACTGCTCTGGAGGAGATCCAGTAGTATAAAGTATATAACTGTTCTGGAGGAGATCCAGTAGTATAGTGTATATAACTGTTCTGAAGGAGATCCAGTAGTATAGTGTATATAACTGCTCTGGAGGAGATCCAGTAGTATAAAGTATATAACTGCTCTGGAGGAGATCCAGTAGGATAGTGTATATAACTGCTCTGGAGGAGATCCAGTAGTATAGTGTATATAACTGCTCTGGAGGAGATCCAGTAGTATAGTGTATATAACTGCTCTGGAGGAGATCCAGTAGGATAGTGTATATAACTGCTCTGGAGGAGATCCAGTAGGATAGTGTATATAACTGTTCTGGAGGAGATCCAGTAGGATAGTGTATATAACTGTTCTGGAGGAGATCCAGTAGGAGTGTATATAACTGTTCTGGAGGAGATCCAGTATGATAGTGTATATAACTGTTCTGGAGGAGATCCAGTAGTATAGTGTATATAACTGTACTGGAGGAGATCCAGTAGTATAGTGTATATAACTGTACTGGAGGAGATCCAGTAGTATAGTGTATATAACTGCTCTGGAGGAGATCCAGTAGTATAGTGTATATAACTGCTCTGGAGGAGATCCAGTAGTATAGTGTATATAACTGTACTGGAGGAGATCCAGTAGTATAGTGTATATAACTGTACTGGAGGAGATCCAGTAGTATAGTGTATATAACTGTACTGGAGGAGATCCAGTAGTATAGTGTATATAACTGCTCTGGAGGAGATCCAGTAGGATAGTGTATATAACTGTTCTGGAGGAGATCCAGTAGGATAGTGTATATAACTGTTCTGGAGGAGATCCAGTATGATAGTGTATATAACTGTTCTGGAGGAGATCCAGTAGTATAGTGTATATAACTGTACTGGAGGAGATCCAGTAGTATAGTGTATATAACTGCTCTGGAGGAGATCCAGTAGGATAGTGTATATAACTGTTCTGGAGGAGATCCAGCAGGATAGTGTATATAACTGTTCTGGAGGAGATCCAGTATGATAGTGTATATAACTGTTCTGGAGGAGATCCAGTAGTATAGTGTATATAACTGTACTGGAGGAGATCCAGTAGTATAGTGTATATAACTGTACTGGAGGAGATCCAGTAGTATAGTGTATATAACTGCTCTGGAGGAGATCCAGTAGGATAGTGTATATAACTGTACTGGAGGAGATCCAGTAGTATAGTGTATATAACTGTACTGGAGGAGATCCAGTAGTATAGTGTATATAACTGTTCTGGAGGAGATCCAGTAGGATAGTGTATATAACTGTTCTGGATGCACACTACATGGTGTGTAAATGCACCCTACTACCGACTCCCCTCCAGAGCAGTTATACACCCCCTACTACTAAATCGCCTATATACAGTTATATACACCACACTATTCCTGACAGGTTTTGATAAGTCTCCCCCTATAACTGTATATCTTATAGAACAGTTGTATACCCTACTACTGTATCCCCTATAGAGCAGTTATATACACCATACTTCTGTAACTCCTCCAGGGCAGTTATATACATCCTACTACTGTATCCCCTATAGATCAATTATATACACCCTAATATTGTATAGTATACAAGCCCAGGGATTAGACAATTTACTTTTACCCAGCTACTGTTAAGGACGAAGGTCTACCACTATATCAGGCCGGAGGTTCCGAGCATGTGGCGCTAGGACCATTTGAACATTGCTGTTCCTATACGGATTCTGCATAAAGAATGACCAAGATTATTCTTTTGCCAGCTGAACTCCGCCACTGAAAACCCGTGGTGTGGACTGTACAGCGCAATACCATTGACAGGAGTAGGATTCTGCTGCTTCTAAGAAGAATTACTCACAGAAATTCTGCAGAGTGAACCTAGCCATATATGCCATACTACTGTATACCATATAGGGCAGTTATACACGCACCAGCCTACTGTTTATCTAAAGAGCAGTTATTTACACAATAGTACTGTATATCCTCCAGAGCATTTATATATACCATACCACTGTATCTCCTATAGAGCAGTTATGAACATACCGTATATACTCCAGTATAAGCCGAGTTTTTCAGCACGATTTTTCGTGCTGAAAACACCCCCCTCGGTTAATACTCGAGTGAACTCTCCACCCGCAGTGGTCTTCAACCTGCGGACCTCCAGAGGTTTCAAAACTACAACTCCCAGCAAGCCCGGGCAGCCATCGGCTGTCCGGGCTTGCTGGGAGTTGTAGTTTTGAAATCTCCGGAGGTCCGCAGGTTGAAGACCACTGCGGCCTTCGACATCATCCAGCCCCCTCTCACCCCCTTTAGTTCTGTACAGTACTCACCTCCGCTCGGCGCTGGTCCGGTCCTGCAGGACTGTCCGGTGGGGAGGTCGTCCGGTGGGATAGTGGTTCCGGGCTGCTATCTTCACCGGGGAGGCCTCTTCTAAGCGCTTCAGGCCCGGCCCCAGAATAGTCACGTTGCCTTGACAACGACGCAGAGGTACGTTCATTGCCAACGTACTTCTGCGTCATTGTCAAGGCAACGCCTCTATTCTGGGCGCGGAGAAGAGGCGCCCCCAGTGAAGATAGCAGCCCGGAACCACTATCCCACCGGACCACCTCCTCACCGAACAGTCCTGCAGGACCGGACCAGCGCCGAGCGGAGGTGAGTACTGTACAGAACTAAAGGGGGGCGAGAGGGGGCTGGATGATGTCGAAGGCCGCAGTGGTCTTCAACCTGCGGACCTCCGGAGATTTCAAAACTACAACTCCCAGCAAGCCCGGACAGCCGATGGCTGCCCGGGCTTGCTGGGAGTTGTAGTTTTGAAACCTCTGGAGGTCCGCAGGTTGAAGACCACTGCGGGCGGATGATGACAAGAGGATGATGATGGGGGGGGGGGGGGGGGTGGTGATGACAAGGGGATGATGAAGGGGGGGTGTGGGATGATTACAAGGGGATGATGAAGGGGGTGGGGATGAGGATGATGACAAGGGGATGATGAAGGGGGGGGGTGGGATGATTACAAGGGGATGATGAAGGGGGTGGGGATGAGGATGATGACAAGGGGATGATGAAGGGGGGTGTGTGGGATGATGAAGGGGGGTGTGTGGGATGATGACAAGGGGATGATGAAGGGGGGGTGTGGGATGATGACAGGTGATGATGATGAGGGTCTGGATGATGACAGGGGGGGATGATGATGTATTTCCCACCCTAGGCTTATACTCGAGTCAATAACTTTTTCCTGGGATTTTGGGTTGAAATTAGGGGTCTCGGCTTATACTCGGGTCGGCTTATACTCGAGTATATACGGTAATACTACTGTAAATCTATAGAGCATTTTTACACACCATACTATTGTATACCTGTAGAACAGATATACATTACTGTGTACACTAAAGTGCAGTTATATACACACTACACTAGTGTAGACTCTATAGAGCAGTTACATATATCCCAGTAGCGTATATCCTATACAGAAGTTATACACACCACACTACTATATCCCCAATAGAGAAGTTATATGAACCACAATACTTTATAAGCGCAGTTATGTACCCCATACTAGTGTAGGCCCTATAGAAAAGTTATACACCACACTAATGTATACCCTATAGAAATGTTATATACACTATTACTACTATATACCCTCTAGACCAGTCACCATACTACTGTATACCCTACTATAATTTCAGAGAGGTTATACACACCACCCTACTGTATACCCTATAGAGAGGTTATACACCCCCCCTACTGTATACCCTATAGAGAGGTTGTACACACCACCCTACTGTATACCCTATAGAGAGGTTATACACCCCCCCTACTGTATACCCTATAGAGAGGTTGTACACACCACCCTACTGTATACCCTATAGAGAGGTTATACACACCCCCTACTGTATAACATAGAGAGGTTATACACACCCCCCTACTGTATATAATTTCAGAGAGGTTATACACACCCCCCTACTGTATATAATTTCAGAGAGGTTATACACCCCCCCTACTGTATACCCTATAGAGAGGTTATACACCCCCCCCCTACTGTATACCCAATAGAGAGGTTATACACACCCCCCTACTGTATACCCTATAGAGAGGTTATACACCCCCCCTACTGTATACCCTATAGAGAGGTTATACACCCCCCCCCCCTACTGTATACCCTATAGAGAGGTTATACACCCCCCCCCTACTGTATACCCTATAGAGAGGTTATACACACCCCCCTACTGTATACCCTATAGAGAGGTTATACACACCCCCCTACTGTATACCCTATAGAGAGGTTGTACACACCCCCTATTGTATACCCTATAGAGAGGTTGTACACACCCCCCTACTGTATACCCTATAGAGAGGTTATACACCCCCCCTACTGTATACCCTATAGAGAGGTTGTACACACCACCCTACTGTATACCCTATAGAGAGGTTATATACACCCCCCTACTGTATAACATAGAGAGGTTATACACACCCCACTACTGTATATAATTTCAGAGAGGTTATACACACCCCCCTACTGTATATAATTTCAGAGAGGTTATACACCCCCCCCCCCCCTACTGTATACCCTATAGAGAGGTTATACACCCCCCCTACTGTATACCCTATAGAGAGGTTATACACACACCCCTACTGTATACCCTATAGAGAGGTTATACACACCCCCTACTGTATACCCTATAGAGAGGTTATACACACCCCCTACTGTATACCCTATGAGAGGTTATACACCCCCCCCTACTGTATATAATTTCAGAGAGGTTATACACCCCCCCCCTACTGTATACCCTATAGAGAGGTTATACACCCCCCCCCTACTGTATACCCTATAGAGAGGTTATACACCCCCCCTACTGTATACCCTATAGAGAGGTTATACACCCCCCCCCTACTGTATACCCTATAGAGAGGTTATACACCCCCCCCCTACTGTATACCCTATAGAGAGGTTATACACACCCCCTACTGTATACCCTATAGAGAGGTTATACACACCCCCCTACTGTATACCCTATAGAGAGGTTATACACCCCCCCCCTACTGTATACCCTATAGAGAGGTTATACACACCCCCCTACTGTATACCCTATAGAGAGGTTATACACACCCCCCTACTGTATACCCTATAGAGAGGTTATACACACCCCCCTACTGTATACCCTATAGAGAGGTTATACACACCCCCCTACTGTATACCCTATAGAGAGGTTATACACACCCCCCTACTGTATACCCTATAGAGAGGTTATACACACCCCCCTACTGTATACCCTATAGAGAGGTTATACACACCCCCCTACTGTATACCCTATAGAGAGGTTATACACCCCCCCTACTGTATACCCTATAGAGAGGTTATACACCCCCCCTACTGTATACCCTATAGAGAGGTTATACACACACCCCTACTGTATACCCTATAGAGAGGTTATACACACCCCCTACTGTATACCCTATAGAGAGGTTATACACACCCCCTACTGTATACCCTATAGAGAGGTTATACACACCACCCTACTGTATACCCTATAGAGAGGTTATACACACCCCCCTACTGTATATAATTTCAGAGAGGTTATACACCCCCCCCCTACTGTATACCCTATAGAGAGGTTATACACCCCCCCTACTGTATACCCTATAGAGAGGTTATACACCCCCCTACTGTATACCCTATAGAGAGGTTATACACCCCCCCCCTACTGTATACCCTATAGAGAGGTTATACACACCCCCTACTGTATACCCTATAGAGAGGTTATACACACCCCCCTACTGTATACCCTATAGAGAGGTTATACACACCCCCCTACTGTATACCCTATAGAGAGGTTATACACACCCCCCTACTGTATACCCTATAGAGAGGTTATACACACCCCCCTACTGTATACCCTATAGAGAGGTTATACACACCCCCCTACTGTATACCCTATAGAGAGGTTATACACACCCCCCTACTGTATACCCTATAGAGAGGTTATACACACCCCCCTACTGTATACCCTATAGAGAGGTTATACACACCCCCCTACTGTATACCCTATAGAGAGGTTATACACACCCCCCTACTGTATACCCTATAGAGAGGTTATACACACCCCCCTACTGTATACCCTATAGAGAGGTTATACACACCCCCCTACTGTATACCCTATAGAGAGGTTATACACACCCCCCTACTGTATACCCTATAGAGAGGTTATACACACCCCCCTACTGTATACCCTATAGAGAGGTTATACACACCCCCCTACTGTATACCCTATAGAGAGGTTATACACCCCCCCCTACTGTATACCCTATAGAGAGGTTATACACCCCCCCCCCTACTGTATACCCTATAGAGAGGTTATACACCCCCCCCCCCTACTGTATACCCTATAGAGAGGTTATACACCCCCCCCCCCACTGTATACCCTATAGAGAGGTTATACACCCCCCCCCCACTGTATACCCTATAGAGAGGTTATACACCCCCCCCCCCCCCCACTGTATACCCTATAGAGAGGTTATACACCCCCCCCCTACTGTATACCCTATAGAGAGGTTATACACCCCCCCCCTTACTGTATACCCTATAGAGAGGTTATACACCCCCCCCTACTGTATACCCTATAGAGAGGTTATACACCCCCCCCCTACTGTATACCCTATAGAGAGGTTATACACACACCCCCCTACTGTATACCCTATAGAGAGGTTATACACACCCCCCCTACTGTATACCCTATAGAGAGGTTATACACACCCCCCCTACTGTATACCCTATAGAGAGGTTATACACACCCCCCCTACTGTATACCCTATAGAGGTTATACACACCCCCCTACTGTATACCCTATAGAGAGGTTATACACCCCCCCCCTACTGTATACCCTATAGAGAGGTTATATACACCCCCCTACTGTATACCCTATAGAGAGGTTATATACACCCCCCTACTGTATACCCTATAGAGAGGTTATATACACCCCCCTACTGTATACCCTATAGAGAGGTTATATACACCCCCCTACTGTATACCCTATAGAGAGGTTATATACACCCCCCCTACTGTATACCCTATAGAGAGGTTATATACACCCCCCACTGTATACCCTATAGAGAGGTTATATACACCCCCCACTGTATACCCTATAGAGAGGTTATACACACCCCCCTACTGTATACCCTATAGAGAGGTTATACACACCCCCCCTACTGTATACCCTATAGAGAGGTTATACACACCCCCCTACTGTATACCCTATAGAGAGGTTATACACCCCCCCCCCTACTGTATACCCTATAGAGAGGTTATACACCCCCCCCCTACTGTATACCCTATAGAGAGGTTATACACACCCCCCTACTGTATACCCTATAGAGAGGTTATACACCCCCCCCCCCTACTGTATACCCTATAGAGAGGTTATACACCCCCCTACTGTATACCCTATAGAGAGGTTATACACACCCCCCTACTGTATACCCTATAGAGAGGTTATATACACCCCCCTACTGTATACCCTATAGAGAGGTTATATACACCCCCCTACTGTATACCCTATAGAGAGGTTATATACACCCCCCTACTGTATACCCTATAGAGAGGTTATATACACCCCCCTACTGTATACCCTATAGAGAGGTTATATACACCCCCCTACTGTATACCCTATAGAGAGGTTATATACACCCCCCCTACTGTATACCCTATAGAGAGGTTATATACACCCCCCCTACTGTATACCCTATAGAGAGGTTATATACAATACTCTATACAGTTGACAGTAGTATGGTGTATAGAAGTTCTCTATGGAGACCTGTAGCAGCTCCGCTCCCCCATGGGATCCCAGCATTAGAGTCCGCAGGCCCCACACACACAGACAGCTCGTAAATCAATGCAGTGATGTCCCCGCACAGGAGAGCAGCTCCCAGACATCCGTCAATATCCTATTTCCCCTGTAGGATTCCGCCAGTAATAACACAGATACATGGAGGAATCCCCCGGCCGGGAATCACCGGGGCCGCATAGCGCTACAGGGGCAGCATCCTCCTCTGTTCACACGGGAGGACTGGCGCGTCTCCGGAGCGCTGGTTGTCATGGCTATCACACAGGACACCGGAGGCTCCAGTGACAGGCCACTCCGGGGATCCCCAGCGCTCCAGGCCGCCGGCCCCGGTTACCGCTCTGTCGGCCGCCATCTTTATTATCGCTGACGAGGGAGAGCTGTCAACCGGGCGGGAGGACATGACACGGTGACACCGACACAAACGAGACTCACATTTAACCGCCCGCTCGGTGGTGGAGTGTTTACCGTCCTTGGTGGACATGGTGCGGGCTGCGGGGCCTCTCCCTGCTCTAGTCACTCCGCGGCGGCCTCCTCCTCCTGGCGGCTCGGGGTGTTTTCAGGGAGGGAGGGGGAAGGAGGACAGAAGCGGGGCACAGCTAGAGCCTGACGGTAGCGGCTGCTGGCAACATGGCGGCGGCAGCGCAGACTGTGCGGCTCACACGGCGGCGCGGGAAGGGGGATGTCCCGGCCCAGCATGCATCACGGCGGCTCTCCCTCACAGGAGAGGAGGGGGAGGCGGCTGAGCCGGGAGGTGAGGGGTGATGTCTGCGCGGTGTTCATACATGAACTTTCTGTGCAGATTCCTGTATTATCACCAGGGCTCTCACACACGGGAGGTGTTTCCCATAGCAACCAACCACCTATCAGCTCTCTATATTTCCCCAGGTTACTGAATGTAAACACTTTTCTGATTGGTTGCTATGGACCACTGCTCTCCCTGGCCGGATCCCCTGTACTGTAAAGTCTTGTAGTCTTATGATTGGTTGCTATGGACGACTGCTTTGTCTGCCAGGACAACCTGTTCTGTAAACAGTCTTCTGATTGGTTGTTATGGATGACTGCTGTGTCTGCCAGGACAACCTGTACTGTAAACAGTCTTCTGATTGGTTGTTATAGATGACTGCTCTGTCTGCCAGGACCACCTGTTCTGTAAACAGTCTTCTGATTGGTTGTTATGGATGACTGCTGTATCTGCCCGGACAACCTGTACTGTAAACAGTCTTCTGATTGGTTGTTATGGATGACTGCTCTGTCTTCCAGGACCACCTGTACTGTAAACAGTGTTCTGATTGGTTGCTTTGGACGACTGCTCTGCCTTGCTGGACCACCTGTACTGTAAATAAGAAGGAAACATCTATGGTCAAGGGTGGGAATCTGTTCTCCAGAGCTGGTTGTTAACTCCTTAGTAAACACCAATACACCTTTTTATGGTGGCCACTAAGGGTACATTCACACGTGCAGATTACTTGCAGAATTTCCACAGCGTATTTGCGCCGGAAAATCTGCAGCAGATAATCTGCTACCATTGAATTCAATGGGTCCGAAGGAAAATCTGCAAAACTGCCTCTATTGCGGATTTTCTGATGACCCATTGAAGTCAATGGTAGCAAAATTTGCTGCGGATTTTCTGCAGCAAATACGCTGCGGAAATTCCGCAGGTAATCCGCCCGTGTGAATGTACCCTAAGGTAGTGTTTTCCAAACAGTGTGGCTCCAGTTGTTGCAAACTACATGGTGGGCCATTTATATGGATACACCTTAATATAATGGGAATGGTTGGTGATATTAACTTCCTGTTTGTGGCACATTAGTATATGTGAGGGGGGGAAATTTTCAAGATGGGTGGTGACCATGACCGCCATTTTGAAGTTGGCCATTTTGAATCCAACTTTTGTTTTTTCAAAAGGAAGAGGGTCATGTGACACATCAAACTTATTGGGAATTTCACAAGAAAAACAATGATTTCCTTGGTTTTAACATAACTTTATTCATTCATGAGTTATTTACAAGTTTCTGACCACTTATAAAATGTGTTCAATGTGCTGCCCATTGTGTTGGATTGTCAATGCAACCCTCTTCTCCCACTCTTCACACACTGATAGCAACACCGCAGGAGAAATGCTAGCACAGGCTTCCAGTATCTGTATACACTGCTATATACTACTATATACACCGCAGGAGAAATGCTAGCACAGGCTTCCAGTATCCGTAGTTTCAGGTGCTGCACATCTCGTATCTTCACAGCATAGACAATTGCCTTCAGATGACCCCAAAAATAAAAGTCTAAGGGGGTCAGATCGGGAGACCTTGGGGGCCATTCAACTGGCCCATGACGACCAATCCACTTTCCAGGAAACTGTTCATCTAGGAATGCTCGGACCTGACACCCATAATGTGGTGGTCACCATCTTGCTGGAAAAACTCAGGGAACGTGTCCGCTTCAGTGCATAAAGAGGGAAACACATCATCATGTAGCAATTATGCATATCCAGTAGCCTTGAGGTTTCCATTGATGAAGAATGGCCCCACTATTTTTGTACCCCATATACCACACAATACCATCAATTTTTGTGTTCCAACAGTCTTGGAGGGACCTATCCAATGTGGGTTACAGTCAGACCAATAGCGATGGTTTTGTTTGTTGACTTCACCATTCACATAAAAGTTTGCATCATCACTGAACAAAATCTTCTGCGTAAACTGAGGGTCCTGTTCCAATTTTTGTTTTGCCCATTTTGCAGCACCTGAAACTACGGATACTGAAAGCCTGTGCTAGCATTTCTCCTGCGGTGTTGCTATCAGTGTGTGAAGAGTGGGAGAAGAGGGTTGCATTGACAATCCAACACAATGGGCAGCACATTGAAGACATTTTATAAGTGGTCAGAAACTTGTAAATAACTCATGAAAGAATAAAGTTACAAAACCAAGCACAGTGAAATTCCCAATAAGATTGATGTGTCACATGACCTTCCTCCTATTGAAAAAAAAAAGTTGGATTCAAAATTGGCGACTTCAAAATGGCCGCCATGGTCACCACTAGAGATGAGCTAACTTACAGTAAATTCGATTCGTCACGAACTGCTCGGCAGTTTATGACTTTTCCTGCGTAAATTAGTTCAGCTTTCAGGTGCTCCCGTGGGCTGGAAAAGGTGGATACATTCCTAGGAAAGAGTCTCCTAGGACTGTATCCACCTTTTCCAGCCCACGGGAGCACCTGAAAGCTGAACTAATTTATGCAGGAAAAGTCATCAACTGCCAAGCCAAGAAGTTCGTGACGAATCGAATTTACTGTAAGTTCGCTCATCTCTAGTCACCACCCATCTTGAAAAGTTTCCCCCCTCACATATACTAATGTGCCACAAACAGGAAGTTAATATCACCAACCATTCCCATTTTATTAAGATGTATCCATATAAATGGCCCACCATGTACAACTCCCAGCATTCCTGGACCGCCAACAACTAGAGACACACTGCTGCTTTGTTCACACGTTCTGTAGCAGAACTTCCCTGGAGGAATTGGATTCCACTGGAAGGCTGGGTTCACACTACGATTTGACGATACGGTCATCGGATCCAGCTTGGGGGAGTGAAAACCCAGCGATCCCGTATCCCAGCCGGACCCGCCCCATATCTCATTTATTTGAATATGAGCCAACTGGGGTCATATAGTGACTACGGTCGGCTCATTTTTGCCCCATATACAGTTTTCTGACCGGACCTAAAACCATGTTATGCCACGGTTTTATGTCCGGTCACAAAACCGGATATGGGGAAAAAATAAGCCGATTAGAGTCACTATATGACTGCAGTCGGCTATCATACAAAGTAATCCTTTGTCCACAGATAATCATTGGGGGTCTGACTGCTGGGACCTCCACTGATCATGAGAACAGAGTTCAAGTGTCCCCCAAGTGAATGGAGCAGTGGGCATACTCCACCACCATTCTAGTCACTGTCTATGGGACTTCTGTACTTAGCTGAGCACTGCATCCAGTTCTGCTCAGATGTCCCATAAATAGTGAATACAGGAGATTTCTACACTAATTAAAGTGCAGATTATAGGGATGCACAAAAAGTGCTGCCACGGAAATGGTGTAAGAATTAAATAAAGTGCAAATTTATTATAGACATGTAACGCGTTTCAGGGACGATCCACCCCTTTCATCAGATTTATAATCTGCACTTTAATTAGTGTAAAAATCTCCTATATACTGCTGACTCCACATGAATATGTGAGTGAAGGGTTAAATGTGCAGCCAAGTACGGATCCTCTATCACTACCCTCCGAGCCTGAAGGACATGAGTGTCTATTGAACCCTCTGAGCATTGTGTCTCGTTAATTCCACAACAAAAAAACGGTGAGTTTTAGCCTACCTGTGGATCTTGCCATTTATTTGGGAACCATTGCACATTGGAGCACTCGTCTGATTTTGTCTCATAAACAGTGAATGGAGCAGTACAGTGGTCCCTCAAGTTACAATATTAATTGGTTCCAGGACAACCATTGTATGTTGAGACCATAACTCTATGGAAACCTGGTAATTGGTTCTAAAGCCACCAAAATATCATCCAAAAATAGGAAAAAGTGAGGATTAAAAAAAAAAAAAAAAAAGTAGATAACTAATACAGTAGTCCCTCAACATATGATGGTAATTGGTTCCGAGAGGACCATCATATGTTGAAACTATCATATGTTGAGTACATATGTCTATGGAAAACTGGCAATTGGTTCCGGAGCCCCGAGACCATCATATGTTGAGTACATATGTCTATGGAAAACTGGTAATTGGTTCCTGAGACCATGAAATTTCAACCCAAAGTAAGTAAAAATAACCACACAAAGTACAGATGGGGGGCTTTGTGCCCAGGCCTGGGGTGGGGGGATTTGTGCCTAGGCCTGGGGTGCTTTGTGCCCAGGCTTGGGGTGGGGGAGATTTGTGCCCAGGCCTGGCGTGGGGGGCTTTGTGCCCAGGCCTAGGGGGATTTGTGCCCAGGCCTGGGGTGGGGGAGATTTGTGCCCAGGCCTGGGGTGGGGGAGATTTGTGCCCAGGCCTGGGGTGGGGGAGATTTGTGCCCAGGCCTGGGGGGCTTTGTGCCCAGGCCTGGGGTGGGGGGCTTTGTGCCCAGGCCTGGGGTGGGGGGCTTTGTGCCCAGGCCTGGGGTGGGGGGAATTTGTGCCCAGGCCTGGGGGTCCTTTGCCCAGGCCTGGGGAGTTTTGGCCCAGGCCTGGGGTGGGGGACTTTGTGCCCAGGCCCGGGGGTCTTTTGGCCAGGCCTGGGGGTCTTTTGGCCAGGCCTTGCTGTTATGTCCTGGGGAGAGGGGGTTATCACTGCCGCTGCCATTGGGTGAGGGGTTAAGTTAACCCCTCACCCCATGGTAGCGTTAACCCCTCACCCAGCGGCAGCATTAACGCTGCCGCGGGGTGAGGGGTTAACGACTCCGCCACGTGAGTGAGCTACTAAGCCAGTGGTCTTCAACCTGCGGACCTCCAGATGTTGCAAAAACACAACTCCCAGCATGCCCGGACAGCCGTTGGCGGTCCGGGCATTCTGGGAGTTGTAGTTTTGCAACATCTGGAGGTCCGCAGGTTGAAGACCACTGTTAGAGAAAGTTGTACCTGTCCCCGCCGCTCCGGACCGTCACCGCTGCCGTCCCAGGGGCTCCCGATGTTGTCCCGCTGCTCCGGGTCCACTTCGCAATCCTCCGGCGTCTTCTGCATGTTCTACGGTGTCCGGGTCTCGCTTTCTGGTGACGTTATTACGTGCGCAGGACGTAATAACGACGCCGGAAAAGATACAGAAGACGCCAGAGGATCGCGAAGTGGACCCGGAGCAGCGGGGATAGGTAAGTGAACCTGTCCGGGATGCTTAAACTGCTATCCGACAGCAGCTTAAGCATTTTGGGCTGTCGGATAGCAATTAATGCGATGGCCCCGACATATAAAAGCATCGTATGTCGATGCTGACATCGACATGCGATGGCCTCTGAGAGGCCATCGTATGTCGATTTGATCATATGTCGGGGCCATCGCATGTCAGGGGGTTACTGTACAGATAAAGCAAGTCCTTACATATAAAAGTAAGAGAGATCTGCTGGAAGCTGTAATCGCTGTCTATGTCAGTGTTTCCCAACCAGGGTGCCTCCAGCTGTTGCAAAACTACAACTCCCAGCATGCCCGGACAGCCGTTGGCTGTCCGAGCATGCTGGGAGTTGTAGTTTTTCAACAGCTGGAGGCACACTGGTTGGGAAACAATGGTTTATGTAGAGGACAGGAGCTTCTTCAGGATCCTATACAGTACACGCATTGTCCCAAATGGAGCCACCCTTACTTGGTGTCCAAAGGAGCAGCTAACCCTGACACAGGTAAGGAGTACAGAACTGGTAGTTCCTCCCTGTACTGTAGGGGGCGCTACCAGACAGCCAGTCAGTGCTTGCACTTCAGTAATAGAGGGGATTCACCAGTAAAATGCCCATTCTGATTGGTCAGTTCCTCCAGTTGTGACACGTTTCACAGATCTGGACTGTCTGTACATTGTATGTTGAGTCTGGTTTCAAGTTACGATGGTCCAGAAAAAAAACATTGTATGTTGAAACTATTGTATGTTGAGGCCATTGTAAGTTGAGGGATCTCTGTATTCAAGCATGTGCGCTGCCACTCAATTTACTTGGGAACTCATTTTCTCATGATCTCTTGGGGTCCCAGTAGTCGGACCCCTGTCACTCAGTTAGTTATCCTCTATCCCTTTGGATTGGAGAGAACTTTTAATCTTGGGTTAACTCTTTAAATCCCTTAAATGTTTTGCACATTTTTGTGGATTAAATAAAGAGGCATCTCTCTCTAAAATCCCATTGGCTCCCCTGCAGTACCATTGCATGCTGTCAATGCATTACCATGGTAGCTAAGAAGGCATAGTGAAGGCCCCAGGTTTACCATCTTTGCATACCACTTAGGGCCTGCCAAAGGCATGATGGTTTTAGGCCACTTTCAGATGAGTGTTTTTTTTATTTTTTTTATACATTTGTTTACAGACCAATCTCTGTGATATGACAGGAACACTTTAATAGAAGTATTGCAGCATATTTTACAGTAGAAGCAGTCGCATAGTAAAGTTCCATAGTTGCATATGGAATGCCTTACTCAAGAAAACATACTACACGTTTCTGGTCTCACCACATTCATAATAACCTGAACAATAAAATCATCACGTTATTCTTATTGTACAGAGAATACCAAGAAATGAAAAAAAAAAAACAATTGACAGCGTTGCTCACAGTGAGGCACTGTGCCGACTACTTACTACAACACAGCTGCATTCAAATATATATATATATATCTCGATAGGTCTATACTGCATTTCCCTGGAAGCAGCACTGTGTAGAACTGCTTAAAAGGAGTACTCTGCCACTAGGCATGTTATCCCCTATCTAAAGGCTGTGTATTAGCCCCCTCCCATAGACATGAATGAAGGGGGCGTGGCGTAACATCACAATCATGGAAGCCCAAGGCTTCCATCACCATAACGCCGCAGCGCCGGCCTGAAGATTACGGGGGGGCCCCAGCGGCCAGACCTCTATGCTTTGGGTATCGAATAACTTGTCTAGGGGAGAAGTACCCCTTTAAGGCCAGCTTCCTACAAGCGCAAGGCCAAAAATGTGCAGAATGTCTGCCCAGAAAACATGGGTGGACATTCCACACATTTGAGTGATCCGGCGAGCGCTAGGACCATTTATAAATGTGCAGTCTCATAGATGGCAATGCACTGAGCAGAAGTCTATTCTTTCTGCATATGCCGGAATCAGGACTTTTGTGGCACAAACATCTCTGCTGCAGAAATTCCCCCATGTGCACAGTGCAGAGTCTCATTAAAATCAATGGGACTCTCCTGCAGCAGAATGTCTGTGCAGAGTATTCCTGCGGAATTCCAACATGTCCAAAAGTACTTTTCCCTAACATTGGCGATGAGAGAATTGGCAGACCCTTATGCACATTAGACGGCTTGTGAACATTTCTCTGTGTATGTCAGCCGAGAAGTTTTGATAAGGGTGCATTAACATTACAATTTTGCTATACAGTTCCTGTAGACTGTTTTGTATAGGAAAACAGTATACAACCGTATGGAAAACCGTATACATAGACCTCCCATGCAAAAACGTATGCAACAAGATGCATCCGGTTGTGTACGTTTTTGGTCATGTACGGTTTTGTGTTTCTTTTTTCTACAGTACACAAAACTGCATTCTACAACAGCTTTGTGTCCTGTTTAACCCCTTCCCGACCTATGACATACCTGTACGTCATGGGGGGCAAGGTGTTCCCGACCCATGACATACAGGTACGTCATGAACATTACTGCCGCTACTCGCGGCATCCCGCAGCGCCCGGAAAGATGGTGGCTATCACTGATAGCCAGCCATCTTACCATGCGACCACGGGGGGTTTCATCCCCCCCCCCCCCCCCAGCGAACGCTGCTATCAGCTGGTCAAATCTGACCAGCTGATAGCAGCGTTTCGCTATGAAAATACTTAGCAGCGCGGTGTGTGAGTCCCGATCACGGGGATCGGGACACACACACCGCTCTGCTTAGTGTCCCTGACCCGTCCCCCGGCGTCACTTACCCGTCCGAGCGGTGTCCCGGCGGTCCCGGTGTCCTCCATGCGGTCCCGGCTGCGCTGCGTCCCGGAGGTGAGTTTGCAGCAGCAGTGCGGCATCTTCATTGGCAGCAGTGAGATCGCCGTAAAGTGATCTCACTGCTGCCTCTGAGAGTTTCAAAACTGCAACTCCCAGCATGCCCAGACAGCCTTTGGCTTTCTGGGCATGCTGGGAGTTGTAGTTTTGCAACATCTGGAGGCCCACAGTTTGGAGACCACTGTATAATGGTCTCCAATCTGTGCTCTTCCAGATGTTGCAAAACTACAAATCTCAGCATGCTCAGTCTGTCCAGGCATGCTGGGAGTTGTAGTTCTCTAACATCTGGAAGAGCACAGATTGGAGACCATTATACAGTGGTCTCCAAACTGTGGACCTCCAGATGTTGCAAAACTACAACTCCTAGCATGCCCAGACTGCCCAAGCATGCTGGAAGTTGTAGTTCGGCAACATCTGATCCTTCAGATATTGCCGAACTACAACTTCCAGCATGCCTGGGCAGTCTGGGCATGCTGGGAGTTGTAGTTTTGCAACAACTGGAGGCACACTAGTTGGGAAACATTGTCCGTTTCCTACCTCAGTGCCTCCAGCTGTTGCAATTGTTGCAAAACTATAACTCCCAGCATGCACTGACAGACCATGCATGCTGGGAGTTGTAGTTTTGCAACAGCTGGAGGCACACTGGTTTGGAAACACTAAGTTTGGTTGCAAAACACTTGAAAGTTTATTACTTAACTTAGTGTTTCCAAACCAGTGTTCCTCCAGCTGTTGCAAAACTACAACTCCCAGCATGCACGGACAGCCAAAGGGCATGCTCGGAGTTTGCAACAGCTGGATGTTTGCCCCCTGCCCCCAATGTGAATGTACAGGGTACACTCACATGGGCGGAGGTTTACAGTGAGTGCTGCAAGTTTGAGATGGCGCAAATTTTGCGCTGCAGCTCAAACTTCCAGCGGCAAACTTGCTGTGAACCTCTGCCCATGTGACTGTACCCTAAAAACACTACACTACACTAACACTAACCTAAAATAAAAAGTAAAAAACACTACATATACACATATCCCTACACAGCCCCCCCCTCCCCAAAAAAAATTAAAAACGTCTGGTACGCTACTGTTTCCAAAACGGAGCCTCCAGCTGTTGCAAAATAACAACTCCCAGTATTGCCGGACAGCCATTGACTGTCCAGGCATGCTGGGAGTTTTGCAACAGCTGGAGGCACCCTGTTTGGGAATCATTGACATAGAATACCCCTATGTCCACCCCTATGCAAATCCTTAATTCAGGCCTCAAATGTGCATAGCGCTCTCTCACTTTGGAGCCCTGTCGTATTTCAGGGCAACAGTATAGGGCGACATATGGGGTATCGCCGTACTCGGGAGAAATTGCCTTACAAATTTTGGGGGGCTTTTTCTTCTTTAATCCCTTATGAAAAGGTGAAGTTGGGGTCTACACCAGCATGTTAGTGTAAAAAAATAAATTTTTTACACTGACATGCTGGTGTTGCCCTATACTTTTCATTTTCACAAGAGGTAAAAGGGAAAAAAAAAACTCTAAATTTGTAAGGCAATTTCTCCTGAGTACGGAGATACCCCATATGTGGACGCAAAGTGCTCTGGGGGCGCACAACAAGGCTCAGAAGGGAGAGTGCACCATGTACATTTGAGGCGATTTGCACAGGGGTGGCTGATTGTTACAGCAGTTCTGATAAACGCAAAACAATAAATATCCATATGTGACCCCATTTTGGAAACTACACCCCTCACGGAATGTAATAAGGGGTGCAGTGAGCATTTACACCCCACTGGTGTATGACAGATTTTTGGAACAGTGGTCTGTGAAAATTAAAAATAAAATTTTTGATTTGCACAGTCCACTGTTTCGAATATCTGTCAAACGCCAGTGGGGTGTAAATGCTCACTGCACCCTTTATTAAATTCCATGAGGGGTATAGTTTCCAAAATGGGGTCACATGTGGGGGGGTCCACTGTTCTGGCACCATAGGGGCTTCCTAAATGGGACATGCCCCCCAAAAACCCTTTCAGAAAAACTCACTCTCCAAAATCCCATTGTCGCTCCTTCCCTTCTGAGCCCTCTACTGCGCCCGCCGAACACTTTACATACGCATATGAGGTATTTCCTTACTCGAGAGAAATTGGGTTACAAATTTTAGGGTGATTTCTCTCCTTTTACCCCTTGTAAAAATTCTAAAATTGGGTCTACAAGAAAATGCGAGTGTAAAAAATGAAGATTTAGAATTTTCTCCTTCACTTTGCTGCTATTCCTGTGAAACACCTAAAGGGTTAAAACACTTACTGAATGTCATTTTAAATACTTTGGGGGGTGCAGTTTTTATAATGGGGTCATTTATGGGGTATTTCTAATATGAAGACCCTTAAAATCCACTTCCAACCTGAACTGGGCCCTGAAAAATTACGATTTTGAAAATCTTGAGAAAAATTGGAAAATTGCTGCAGAACTTTGAAGCCCTCTGGTGTCTTCCAAAAGTAAAAACTTGTCAATTTTTTTATGCAAACATAAAATAGACATATTGTATATGTGAATCAATATGTAATTTATTTGGAATATCCATTTTCCTTTCAAGCAGAGACTTTCAAAGTTAGAAAAATGCTAAATTTTCAAAATTTTCATGACATTTTAAGATTTTTTACCAAGAAAGGATGCAAATATCAGTGAAATTTTACCAATAACATAAAGTAGAATATGTCACGAAAAAACAGTCTCGGAATCAGAATGATAAGTAAAAGCATTCCAGAGTTATTAATGTTTAAAGT
This sequence comes from Hyla sarda, assembly GCF_029499605.1. Taxonomy (NCBI): domain Eukaryota; kingdom Metazoa; phylum Chordata; class Amphibia; order Anura; family Hylidae; genus Hyla; species Hyla sarda. Next base: position 107,416,988 of record NC_079195.1, read on the forward strand.
GACAGTGGTCAGATTTTCAAAAAATGCCCAGGTCATGAAGGTGAAAATGGGCTGGGTCATGAAGGGGTTAAAAACCGTATACGAGCCGTATACATTTTTTTTTAACATTGAAGTAAATTAAAAACGGATGTGTCTACAGTGCCATACCATACGGTTTTTGGGATATGTTTTTTTTTTTTCTTGTACATGGCAAACCACACCTACTTTCCTTGGAATTTCAATAAAACAATTGGAACTTTATTGCACTAAAGTGTTAACAAAAAAAGGTATACATTTTTTTATTACGAAAACTGATGCAACAGGACCTCTAAATTCAAACTGCATACAGTTTAAAACCATATGCAGTTTAATTTCAGAGCACATGTTTGCATACAGTTTTGTCAGTTTTTAGGGCATACGTTCTGAGAAAAAAAACCTGATGCAAAACAGTGTGGCAAAATCGTGATGTGAATGCACTCCTAAGGCTGGGTTCACACTACGTTTTGTCCCATACGGGAGCGCATACGGCAGGGGGGAGCTAAAAGCTCGCGCTCCCGTATGTCATTCATTTCAATGAGCCGACCGGAGTGAAACGTTCGGTCCGGTCGGCTCATTTTTGCGCCGTATGCGCTTTTACAACCGGACCTAAAACTGTGGTCAACCACGGTTTTAGGTCCGGTTGTAAAAGCGCATACGGCGCAAAAATGAGCCGACCGGACCAAACGTTTCACTCCGGTCGGCTCATTGAAATGAATGACATACGGGAGCGCATACGGTCACATACGGGAGCGCGAGCTTTTAGCTCCCCCCTGCCGTATGCGCTCCCGTATGGGACAAAACGTAGTGTGAACCCAGCCTAAGCCAGTCAGCTCTAGGAAAATTCACCACTTTGTTTTCTCTCCATCAGCTCTGAACAAGGTTTCCCAGGACTGGCCTGTGATAATGTAATGTACAAGCAGTTGGAAGTAGATTTTTTTTATGGACAGGCAATAACAAATGGAAATGCACTGATAAGCCAACACATTATACAGGACCTGTGACCAACCTCCAAAAAATAGATTGCTTTATTATTTAACAGGGTGCCCTGATCACACACCTTTTTTTTTTACAGTTTCTCGATATGCCTCCTACATTATCAAACGCTAGGGTACCCCTTTAAAAATAGAAGTGAGGGTCAAGTGATGGCTAGGATTATACAGTCAGAGGAAGGGTATTAGATATACATGTTACTTTAATGTAAAACCAGGGGTGTGGAAATTTAACAAAAAACTACTTGTCGACGGGACTAAAATAGAGCAAAATCTACTTGTCCCTCATGACGATCCACTTGTCTGGACCAATTTTCACTTTTACACTCTTGTTTTTTCCTCCTCGCCCTATAATGGCCATAACTACCTATTATAATGATACCTTTTAATTTTTCAATAACATATTCTCTGAACCAAAAAAAAAAAAAAAATATATATATATAATTGGTGAAGTGAAATTGAAATAGTAAAAGATAATTTTGCAAATTTATTGGTTTTCTTTTCTACACCATTTATCTTGTGGTGGAGCTAACATGTTGTTTTGATACTTTAGGCCATCCTGATTACAGCAATACCAGATTTGTATCGTTTCTGTCATGTTTTCCTAATTTTTTAAAAAATGCAAAACTTTTTAGAATTTTTTTTAATTGCCATTTTTTACCCCTGTAGCTTTAAAAAAAAAAAAATGTTTTTTCACATACCAGCCTGTATGAGGGCTCATTTGTTGTGCCATAATCTGTTTTTTGGATCGGTACCATTTTGGGATATTTTTTTTCTGAGGTATTATAAAAATTGCAATTCTTTGGTTTGGTATTTTTTTACGTCATTTACCATATGGGATACATAATGTTATATTTTAATAGTTCGTACAATTACACACGCAGCAATACTAAATATGTTTATTTTTATTATGTTTACATGTTTTATATAGGAAAAGGGGGTGATTTGAACTTTTAACATGGAAGGGTTAATGAGTGTCTTTTAAACTTTTAGTAAAACTTTTTTTGTTTTTTGTTTTACACTTTATTAGACTTTTAGGAGGAATCATTAGATTCCTCATACAGATCAATAGAGGTCTATTGAACTCCATTGATCTGTGTGCTCTGCAATCCATTGTTAAAGCCAGGCTCTATCAATAACAGAGCCACAGTCACCAGGGAAGCAGAGGTAAGCCCTCCGGCTTCCACTATAGTGGATCGCCCCCCCCCCCTGTGATCATGCTGCGGGGGGGGGGGGGGGCAATCCACCCCACTAGCCCACCAGGGAGTATTCAGCAGCGATCTAAAGGGTTAATAGCCAGCCGCGGTGATTGCCGCATGCTGGCTATTAGCGGCGGCCCCTGGCTACTGAGAAAAGCCAGTGGGCTGCAGAGTATGGAGTGGGCAGGAGTCCGGAGCCCGCTCCATACAGACTGCTGAGCGCCATCGCGCTTGTCAGGTCCGGCCCTACTTGCCCGAAGAAGAACTAAGGAGTGGAAAAATTCACCTGCCCGGCGCCTGGAACTGCATGTCCCGGGCGTCGGGCGATAGGAATTCCACATCCCTGAAAACATACACACCTATGACTGTGTAATCCCACCCATCACCTAAAATTCACTCCCTGTTGAATTGCAAAGCACTTGTGAAGGCCAGGATCACAAATGTTGCTATTTTTTTTTTTGCAGTATTTTACTAGACCGACTAGAGGTTATATTATAGTGATCAGGATTTTGCATTCAAGCACTGAATCACCAAGTGAATTCTGGGCCTATCACAGTGTACCTTCTTTTAAGAGTTTTTGCAGAGCTTTATATGGATTTTTTCTGCTTTTGAGTGTACAAATGTATAGCCTCTGAGATACAGCTAGTGGTATGCACATGGGGGAGCAAATCCATAGTATTCAGCAGAGATTAAATGTACACTGCCTAATAGCTCAACAGACTCCCAGAAGAGCGGCAAATACAATAGTAAGTAATGTACAGGTTCAGGCTGTTGTCGTCACAACATAGGAAGATAAACAGGTTACAGAGTAATACACTGCTCAAAAAAAATAAAGGGAACATTTAAATAACACCAAGTCTATAACTCCAAGTCAATCACACTTCTGTGAAATCACACTGTCCACTAAGGAAGTAACACTGATTTCACATGCTGTTGTGCAAATGGAACAGACAACAGGTGGAAATTATAGGTAATCAGCAAGACACCCCCAATATAGGAGTGGTTCTGCAGGTGGTGACCACAGACCACTTCTCAGTTCCTATGATTCCTGGCTGATGTTTTGGTCACTTTTGAATGCTGCCGGTGCTTTCACTCTAGTGCTAGCATGAAAGTCTACAACCCACACAAGTGGCTCAGGTAGTGCAGCTCATTCAAGATGGCACATCAATGCTTGCTGTGGAAAGAAGGTTTGCTGTGTCTGTCAGCATAGTGTCCAGAGCATGGAGGCGCTACCAGGAGACAGGCCAGTACATCAGGAGACGTGGAGGACAACCCAGCAGCAGGACCACTACCTCCGCCTTTATGCAAGGAGGAGCACTGCCAGAGCTCTGGAAATGACCTCCAGCAGGCCACAAATGTGCATGTGTCCACTCAAATGGTGAGAAACAGACTCAATGAGGGTGGTATGAGAGCCTGACGTCCACAGGTGGGGGTTGTGCTTACAGCCCAACACCGTTCAGGACGTTTGGCATTTGCCAGAGAACACCAAGATTGGACACTTTTGCCCTGTGTTCTTCACAGATGAAAGCAAGTTCACACTGAGCACATGTTACAGAGTCTGAAGATGCCGTGGAGAATGTTCTGCTGCCTGCAACATCCTCCAGCATGACCGGTTTGGCGGGGCAGTAATAGTGTGGGGTGGCATTTCTTTGGGGGGGCCGCACAGCCCTCCATGTACTTGCCAGAGGTAGCCTGACTGCCATTAGGTACAGAGATGAGATCCCCCTTGTGAGACCATATGCTGGCGCGGTTGGCCCTGGGTTCCTCCTAATGCAAGACAATGTTAGACCACATGTGGCTGGAGTGTGTCAGCAGTTCCTGCAAGAGGAAGGCATTGATGCTATGGACTGACCCGCCTGTTCCCCAGACCTGAATCCGATTGAGCACATCTGGGACATCATGTCTCGCTCCATCCACCAATGCCACTTTGCACCACAGACTGTCCAGGAGTTGGCGGATGCTTTAGTCCAGGTCTGGGAGGACATCCCTCAGGAGACCATCCGCCACCTCATCAGGAGCATGCCTAGGCATTGTAGGGGGGTCATACGGGCACATGGAATCCACACACACTACTGAGCCTCATTTTGACTTGTTTTAAGGACATTACATCAAAGTTGGATCAGCCTGTAGTGTGGTTTTCCACTTTGATTTTGAGTGTGACTCCATATCCAGACCTCCATGGGTTGATAAATTTGATTTCCATTCATAATTTTTATGTGATTTTGTTGTCAGCACATTCAACTATGTAAAGACGAAAGTATTTCATACGATTAGTTCATTCATTCAGATCTAGGATGTTAGATCTTAGTGTTCCCTTAAATTTTTTAGCATTGTATATTGCCTACAAGCAGGCAGTTATTTTGTTACTTATAAAAAGGAGCTACATATTACCTAATAATAAATGTTCTCATGTTCAACACATAGTTGAAATTATCTTACTGAAAGAATAAGGAGAAGGTTAGACTTTATTTTTTTTAAGTTTTTATGTATCATTTTGCAGAATAACAAAAACAGGAAACACATGAACAATATAAAAAAAGTGCTGCAAGCAGTATGCACTAGACAGTAATGGTAAAGAAAGTCCAGGAATAAAACAGAAGATCAATGTCCAGTTATCATCAGGTGTATGTCTAAGGGCACCCAGTGTTCCTACCAGGGGGCTGAAAGCAGCACAACCGACTGATAGAATAGAAAAAAGGACCATGGTTCCCAGTTACAAAGCCTAAAACACACGTAAAGGGCTACTCCGGTGAAAACCTTTTTTCTTTTAAATCAACTGGTGGCAGAAAGTTAGACATATTTGTAAATTACTTCTATAAAAAAATCTTAATCCTTCCAGTACTTATTAGCTGCTGAATGCTACATGGGAAATTCCTTACTTTTTGGAACACTGATGACATCACGAGCACAGTGCTATCTGCTGACATCTCTGTCCATTTTAGCAACCATGCATAGCAGATGTGTGCTAAGAGCAGCATGGTGGCTCAGTGGTTAGCACTGCTGCCTTGCAGTGCTGGGGACTTGGGTTCAAATCCCACTAAGGACAACAATAAATAAAGTGTTGTTATTATTATTATAATAACGTCAGCAGAGAGAACTGTGCTCGTGATGTCATCAGAGAGCATTCCAAAAAGAAAATAATTTCCTCTGTAGTATTCAGCAGCTAATAAGTACAGGAAGGATTAAGATTTTTTAATAGAAGTAATTTTACAAATATGTTTACCTTTCTGCCACCAGTTGATTTAAAAGAAAAAAGGTTTTCACCTGAGTACCCCTTTAACACTCAACACATCAGCGCTCTTATCAGGGGCGGACATAGACAGCATAGGGCCCCTGTGCAAAGAATGTGCCTGGGCCCCCCCACCAAACAGATGAACATATAAATGCAAATAAATCTATGCTGCCTAAAGGGGGGCTCTAAATCTATGCTGCCTAAAGGGGGGCTCTAAATCTATGCTGTAGATATAGGGCTCCCCTTTAGGCAGCATAGATTTAGATCCCCCTTTAGGCAGCATAGATTTAGAGCCCCCCTTTAGGCAGCATAGATTTAGAACCCCCCTTTAGGCAGAATAGATTTAGATCCCCCTTTAAGCAGCATATATTTAGAGCCCCCCCCCTTTAGGCAGCATAGATTTAGATCCCCCTTTAGGCTCTGCTGCCTAAAGGGGATCTAAATCTGCTGCCTAAAGGGGAGCCCTATATCTACAGCATAGATTTAGAGCCCCCCTTTAGGCAGCATAGTTTTAGAGCCCTCCTTTAGGCAGCATAGATTTAGAGCCCCCCTTTAGGCAGCATAGATTTAGAGCCCCCTTTAGGCAGCATAGATTTAGAGCCCCCCCCCCTTTAAGCTATGCTGCCTAAAGGGGGGGGGCTCTAAATCTATGCTGCCTAAAGGGGGGCTCAAAATCTATGCTGCCTAAAGGGGGGCTCTAAATCTATCTTGTAGATTTAGAGCCCCCCTTTAGGCAGCATAGCTTTAGATCCCCTTTAGGCAGCAGATATTTAGAGCCCCCACGTCAGGCACTGGCAGCATACTTACATCTGCCGGCGGGTCGCGGGATGCGGGGACCTCTTGGAGGTGCGCGCTATAAGTGATGTGTGCACATCATCGCATGTGCCGCGCAGGAATTCGGCGTAGCAGCGCAGCGCTGCGCTTGCAATGACGTCACTACGCGCACCTCCGCCAGGAAGTACCCGCATCCCGTGACCCACAGGCAGATGTAAGTAGCTATTAGCAGAAATCTCCTGTTCTGCGCCCCGGGACTGCATGTCCCAGGCATCGGGACACGAGAGCAGGGCTGCCATCAGAAATTTTGGGGCCCCTTACACAGCTCAGGCCTGGGCCCCCTGGACACCCCACACAGTACCGCCAATTGCACATATCGCGTTGCACGTCCTACGACGTATAACATGATACCAGTATCAGCATTACAAATTGGGCTGCTACCCCCATGCATTCTCCCCCTTGATCAACCTCCTGTGCCATTTCAACCACTCCCCCACTGTGCTATATCATTTGCCACCCCCCTGATCCTCCCCATGCCACTTTATTTCCACTCTCTGATCCCCCCTACCACTTTATTCCCCTCCCTCTGATCCCACCCCCTGCCACTTTATCCCCCTCTGATCCCCCCCTGCCACTTTATCCCCCCTCTGATCCCCCTGCCCCTTTATTCCCCCCCCGATCCCCCCTGACACTTTATTCCCCCCCTGCCACTTTATCCCCCCCCGATCCCTCCCTGCCACTTTATTCCCCCCGACTGATCCCCCCCCCCCCCCCTGCCACTTTATTCAGAGATAATGGGGAAGAATTATCAGATCCTGTGCAGAGGGAAAGTGGAGCAGTTGTAGATCGCTTCTTAAATTTTTCAGATGCCTTTAAAAAAAAAAAAAAAAAAAAGGAACAATCTGGTTGCTATGGGCAACTGCTCCACTTTCCCTCTGCACAGGATTTGATAAATCTCCCCCATTATCTCTGAATTTCATGTGTGTTGTGGCCTCTGTGCTTACTTGTGGTTTTCTCCTGATGCCTCATATACATGTTTTTAATTTGGTTGGTGTTAACAAAATAAACTTTTAGCGATATGTGTACACTTTTTTTGTTTTGTGTAGATACTTTGTTTTGGAGTTTTACCCTTACAGTTACAGTCGCTTGCAGATCAGCCAGATATTGTGGTAGCAGTGGTGGCCGGTCACAGGGGGCTCAGTCATGATTGTGACGGCTGCGACCATGAGATTTATACCACTTGTGTATTACAGCCAGAATACTTTTAATTTTCAACTTTCAGACCTATATGAGGCTTGTTGCTTTTTGTGCCACCAATTTTACTTTGTAATGGCATCAATCATGCTACCATGAAATAAACAGTAAAAAAAACGCCATTTTGCAACTTTTTGGGGCTTCCGTTTATACAAAAAGTAGTATACTTAAAATCCTCCTCTTCTGACCCTTTAGTATTTTCCCATATACTGGGATGTGTGAGGACTCATCTTTTGCGCTTTGATCTGTAGTTTTTACTGGTACAATTTTTGTTTTGATGCGACTTTTCGATCGCTTTTTTTTTATTTATTTTTTATGGTATATGAAATTACTAAAAATTAGCAATTGTGGACTTTGGTATTTTTTAACAATTATGCCATTGACCGTGTGGGATAATTAACGTTATATTGGAATAGTTTGGACATTTATTTATTGATTCTTAAATCAATAAATGTGGTGGGTGTGTTAAATGTAGTGTGTGGGAATTATATAGTGCAGTGTTTTCCAAACAATGTATCTCCAGCTATTGCAAAACTACAACTCCCAGCATGCCCAGACAGCTGTTGGCTTTCTGGGCATACTGGGAGATGTAGTTTTGTAACAGCTGGAGGCACACTGTTTGGAAAACACAGACATAGTAATTTGTGTGTGGGTATGTAGTATAGGTTACCTTCACATGATACACATTCCCCAATACAGGAACTTCTTCCTGGGCCTCCATTGCATAGTACAAAGAAACAAGGAGCCTCCAAGGAGGTGGCAGACATCAGGAGGTGCTGGACACACTCGGAGGGTAAAATCAACTTTAATCACCCATCATGCAACGCGTTTCACAGATTATCTGCTTCATCAGGCATCTGATGAAGCAGATAATCTGTGAAACGCGTTGCATGATGGGTGATTAAAGTTGATTTTACCCTCCAAGTGTGTCCAGCGCATCCTGATGTCCGCCACCTCCTTGGAGGCTCCTTGTTTCTTTGTGCATCTTTCTGAAGGTGCACCGGCTGCCGGCATACTTACACACAAGTTCTTTTCCATTGTTACACTTGGCGAGTGTAACATTCTGGGTGAGCATTGTAATTACCTCTGTTCACCCTGGTTTTTAGTGGTAATGCGCTAGGTAGCGCCCTCTCTATTCCTTTGCTCCATTGCATAGTAGTCAGGCTCCTTCCACCCATGTGACTGATCACATGGTGATGACATCACCAAAGGTACTCTGCCTCCCATACACAGCCCGATGTTCGACAGTTATCGCTCCATTGTGCTGCTGTCGTCTGTAAGAGCCTTATCCAGGGAGGAGAGGACAGATGGCAGGAAGTATTTTGCAGCTGCCAGTGAAAGCAGGAGGCTGCTGCTTAAACAGCAGTATTCTGTGCTGGGGCTGCTGCAGGGGGGTGAAGCAGGGCCCCGGCCCCCCCTGGGAGATGGGGCCCCTTACTGGAGTACTGGCTGTACCCCCCTGATGGCGGCCCTGCACGAGAGATACAAAGGCCACCTGCATCATTCAGGTCCCGTGGTAGGGCCGGCCCAGCATGAGAGGGGGCCTGCTGCCGACGGGCCCCCTCTCACGCTGGGCCCCTGTGCAGTTGAACATGTTGCACATGTGATATGTCCGCCCCTGGCTCTTATCTAGAAGTGCCAAAATAAGGAAAAGGCTTTAATCACATGTCATCTTGGCATGGGGTATTATCAGTTTAGTCTAAGAACAACCATGGCCTTCACACTGTTACTGTCACGTCGTGCAGGGATAAAGTGCAGCCCTGAACTTGCCCACTCCCTCTGTCCCTACCTACTTGTGTACCTGCCCTAGGCAGCGGTCCACAACCACTTCCTAAAAAAGTGATGGACAGGCACCGGTCAAAACAATAAACTACAAAAACTGACAAAGCTCTAGTAACTGCTGGAGACACACAAAACTAACAGAAATAAACCTAAACACACAAACACACATTGAATGCAAAGTCTTCGAGCCGAGTCAAAGCCAGGAGGGAACCGAGTACAATAACAGAGAGCCAAAGGGTAGTCAAAAGCCAAGCCAAAAAGTCACAGAACCAAATTAGACAATATAAGTACAGAGATAGCTAGTAACAGTCACAAGAAATTTCACAGGCAAGGCATGACTGAGAAAGGCACAGAGACGTAGTCCTAGCAACAAAATAACAACAGGGCTAGAAAGCATTAACCCTATGGGTTCTGGCAGAACCAGTCATCACAGTTACATTTTTGAAGATCCTTAGCACTAATGCACAATGCTTGGCACAGCGTTACATATTTGTTGACTAAGCAGATCCACCTTGGCATTGAAGGAGTGTCTGTGCCCTTTCAGGCCATGATCACTACTTTCCTAGCAGTTATACTTTATTTCTACTCATTTATGCAACTTCTGGTTCAAGCAGAATGAGACAGCTTACAGGTTGCTTTTGAGGGTCTATTTACGCATACAGTATCCTGCGCATATTTGATGCACAGGATTTAAAGCTGTAGATTTGATGCTGTGTTCAGTCAATTAGTTTACATTGAGATCTGCAGCATAAAATCTGCAGCTTCAAATCCTGTGCATCAAATATGTGCAGGATATTGTACGTGTGAATACAAGAGTGAGGTCACACAGGCTGTAATATGCTGCATATTTTCTGATGCTGATTTTGCTACCTATTAACTTGTATGGGTAGGTAAACAAGCAGCAGCAAATATGCAGCACGTGTGACCCTACCTTAAGGGTGCATTCACACGTGCATATTTTCTGCTGCAGATTTGCTTTCCAAAGGATAGGGGATAACGTGTCTGATCACAGGGGGTCTGGCCACTGGGACCCTCCACAATCTCCAGGCCAGTGCTAGGGCATTCATGAACATATAAGCCCCCTTTCATAGACATGAATGGAGGGGGCTTGGCGTGACGTCACACACATAGAAGCCCCAGGCTTTCGTGTTCATGAATGCTGCCGCACTCGCCCGAAGATCGCAGGGAGTCTGGCTGCTGGATAGGGGATAACATGTATCGGGGAAGAGTACCCCTTTAGTTACATGTCTTTACTTTAACACCTTAAAGACACAGGGATATTTTATTTTTCCACTTTCCTTTTTTAATCCTCGCCTTCTTATAGCCATAACGCTTTCAATTTTCCCCCTACAAACCCATATGAGGAATTCTTTTTGGCGACACCAAATGTACTTTGTAATTACATCACTCATTTTACAACCAAATGTACGTTAAAACAAAAAAATATATTTGTGGGGCAAAATAAAAAATAAAAAAACTTTTGGGGACTTCCCTTTCTACAGAGTGCACTTTATTGGTGAAAATGACACATTTACTATTCCAAACCCGACATGTTTTGTCGGGTTGTGGCAGAAATTCTGTCTGCGCCCGATTTTGCCCCAGAATTTGCGCCAGAATTGAAAAAACCCGACTAACTCTCCATTTTGCTAAGAAAACCCACGAAAGGGGCATGGCCGCCGGGGAAAGGGGGGCGTGGTCTCTGAAAAGGAGCATGTTCCCGACATTTTCACAAAACCCAACATATTTACTAAGGTTTCCACATAAAATGTGGTGGATTTGAGCTGAGGAAAACCCTACAGATCAGAGCATGTGTAAAAAAAGCAAAGTTTAGGGCAAGTGGAAAATGTAGGGAAACCTTAGTAAATACCGTGGAAAATAAATTGTAGGGAATTAAAACCCACAAAGAAACTCTTAGTAAATGAGGGCCATTATCTTTATTTTGTAGGTCCATACAATTAAAATGATACCCAACTGATATAGGTTTAGTTTAATTTTACTAATTTTAATTAAAATACCGTATATAACTTTTTGTCCTCTTCTGTCCCCTTTAACTCTTATTTTTCTATATATAGGGATGCATGAAGGCTCGTTTTATGCGTTGTAATCTATATTTTTAATGTTGCTATTTTTGTTGTGATGGGACTTTATGATCGCTTTAAAAAAAAATTATTTTCTGATATATAAAGTGATCAAAAATACGCAAATCTGGACTTTGGTATTTTTTTTTTTACGCTTAGGCCATTGACCGTGCTGCTTAATTAACATATTTTAATAGTTATGACATTTACGCATGCGGCAACGCCACAAATGTTTATCTTTGTTTACATTATTTTATTTAAAAAATGGGAAGAGGGGAGATGATTCAAACTTATTATTAGGGAAGGGGTTAATTCACATTTATTAACTTTTTTTGTTTTTCTTCCTACTATCTTTAGATTGCAAACACTGAACATTGCTGCTTCCTAGAACAGCATTGATTAGTGTTATCGACGCTCCATTGCTCTAGATTGGAGCGATGATTGGACAGCGAGGAGGAAATTAAGGGACCTCCCACTGTCCTCTCAGCTGATCAGGACCCCACAGTTTCCTGGTGTCCTGATCAGCTCCACTGAGCTACCGGCAAGTGATTTTTCCTATTTTAGACCCAGCGATTAACTTTAATCTATTTCTATTTTCTCATTGTAATTCGCTTTTTTCATTTTATGTACATTATTTTATGTGCAGGTATGTTGCCTTAGATATGCTTCACAGAAAGCCCCATGAACATAAGCAACAATAAACAGAAACTGTCCAATTCACATGAATGGCAAACGTGTATGGGCATGCTCTGTGACCTTTAAAGAGGTCATTCCAAAGAGAGGGGGACTCTGAGCTCTGAGGTTCAGCTTTGTAAATTATGTCTTAGCTATATAATGAGTCAACTCTCTCTGTAATGCTGTAGAGATCACTTTCCAGCAGCCTCCTCCTTATTACCACAAACAAAACAAAAAGTTTCAGCTTAGTTTTAGGCCTAGTGGCCAAACTGAAAACTGCTAAATGTCAGGATTATTTTAAAATACACATAATAAAATGGAAAATTAGAAAGAAAAATATGTTTAAACTTATCAGACCTTTCCTGTGGATAGGGGATAAGTGTTTGAAGTCCGACTGCTAGGAACACCCCAATCTCCTGTATGGGGCCCTGTCTATTTATTCGTCCTCTGTGCGCTCCGGACCCGCAAGTGACTGCCCACTCACAAATCACTGGCCTCAGCAATATCTTGCCGCAGCTGATCATTGGCTGAAGGGGGCTTTCATTTGCACTCATCCAGGAAGGTGGGGGCTCCAAGGACTGGTAAGTAGACGGGGCCTCATACAAAAGATCTTAGGTGGTCCTGTGGTCGGACTGCCTGCAATCAGACACTTGTGTGTCTCATAAGTTTAGTTCCCTGGACTACTTCTTGAACATAAAAACTTGATTTAAATGGGCACTGTCAGATATAAAAACTTTTAATATGTTGTAAAGCATGCAAAACCATGCAATTGCTTTCATTAAAACATTTTCAGTATTTCATACTGAAAAAAACTGTCAAAAATCTGCCTCCTTGTCTCCTGGGATACATACCAGCCTGGCTGTGTCCACTCGTCATCACCTATGTCATGGACCCACTTCATGATTGACAAGTCTGCAGATCTAAAGCTGCTGTGGTCAGCTCCCTGACTGTCTGTGTTTACTTCACAGTCTCCTGTGTGAGGAGAAGAGGGGAGAGGCGGGAGTACACTGCTGCCTGTGAGCAGATGGTGAAGAAGCTGGTGCCTGAAAATGGGGACTGAATGGAGGATTTTTTGTTTAAAAAGTAAGTATCCCTGCATGTATATATGTATGTGTGGAGATATATGGATGTGGGTAAATCTGTGGTGTCTAGGTAATGTGCATGTGTATGAATAAATTAAGTCAATGTGTGTGTATCTAAAACAGGGGGACTAAAACCATATGCCTCCAGCTGTTGCCAAACTACAACTCCCAGCATGCCTGCACAGCCAAATGATGTGTGGGCATGCTGGGAGTTGTAGTTTTGCAACAGTAGGAGGAACACAGCCTGCAGCAACACTACTGTAAATCTGAGTTTTACCAATCATAGGCTTTCAGCTTTTGCACAACTACAACTCAAAGGATGTTTGGGCATGCTGGGAGCTGTATTTTTGCAAAAGCTGTAAGCGCACAGTGTGATTTATTTACTAACGTGATCCCGACTCTTTTTTCTCGGGTTTTGCGCCCAAATTGTGTTGCACGTTCCATGCGACACAATTTGCGACCATAGAAAAACAAAACCCTCCATTTTACAAGAAAACCCAGAAAAGGGGGCGTGTGCCCGACAAAAGGGGCATGTCCCCAACAGTTTTGAAAAATCCTAACATATTTATTAAGGTTTCCACATAAAATGTGGTGGATTTGAGCTGAGGAAAACCCGACAGATCAGAACAGTTGTAAAAAAAAGCACAACGTAGGGAAAAGTGCAAAATGTAGGGAAACCTTAGTAAATACCTTGGGAAAATACCTGTCGGAAATCAAACCCCACACAGAAAACTCCACTCCACTTTTAGTAAATTAACCCCAGTGTGTGTGTATAGCATAAAATCAGAAAGGAAAGGGTTACAGATGCTCACTCCCCAGACCAGTGATTGAGGAGAGTGAGGGAGGGGGAGTGGTTATCACCTGAGGAGAAGAAAGGGACCCGCCCCCCTGCTTCTGGTCGACAACATTAATGTAATTTAGAAATAAAGCTAATTCTGAGAGAAATATAGGTCATAGACACATAAAAATGACATGTACATGATCAGGATGAGATACTGAGCAACATATAACAGTTATGTTTTGTTTTTGGTGTTCTGACAGGTATGCCTTAAACTATAGGTAATTTCTGATGACATATTCCCATTAACGACGCAGGACGTATATTTACGTCCTGCGCCGGCTCCCGCGATATGAAGCGGGGTCGCGCTGCGACCCCGCATCACATCTCGTCGGTCCCGGCGCTCATCAACGGCCGGGACCCGCGGCTAATACCACACATCGCCGATCGCGGCCATGTGCGGTATTAACCCTTTAGCTTTGACCGCCGCTTCTAAAGCAAAAGTGAAAGTATCCCGGCTAGTCAGTCGGGCTGTTCGGGACCGCTGCAGTGAAATCGCGGTGTCCTGAACAGGTTGCAGGACACCGGGAGGGCCCTTACCTGCCTCCTCGGTGTCCGATCGACGAATGACAGCTCCGTGCCTGAGATCCAGGCAGGAGCAGTCAAGCGCCGATCACAGGCGTGTTAATACACGCCAGTGATCAGCATAGGAGATCAGTGTGTGCAGTGTTATAGGTCCCTATGGGACCTATAACACTGCAAAAAAAAAGTGTTAATAAAGGTCATTTAACCCCTTCCCTAATAAAAGTTTGAATCACCCCCGTTTTCCCATAAAAAAATAAAACAGTGTAAATAAAAATAAACATATGTGGTATCGCCGCGTGCGTAAATGTCCGAACTATAAAAATATATTGTTAATTAAACCGCACAGTCAATGGCGTACGCGCAAAAAAATTCCAAAGTCCAAAAAAGCGTATTCTGGTCACTTTTTATACCATTAAAAAATGAATAAAAAGTGATCAAAAAGTCCGATCAAAACAAAAATTGTACCGATAAAAACTTCAGATCACAGCGCAAAAAATGAGCCTCATACCGCCCTGTACGTGGAAAAATAAAAAAGTTATAGGGTCAGAAGAGGACATTTTTAAACGTATAAATTTTCCTGCATGTAGTTATGATTTTTTCCAGAAGTACGACAAAATCAAACCTATATAAGTAGGATATCATTTTAACCGTATGGACCTAAAGAATAATGATAAGGTGTCATTTTTACCGAAATATGCACTGCGTAGAAACGGAAGCCCCCAAAATTTACAAAATGGCGTTTTTTCTTCGATTTTGTCGCACAATGATTTTTTTTGCCGTTTCGTCGTGAATTTTCGGGTAAAATGACTGATGTCACTGCAAATTAGAATTAGTAACGCAAAAAATAAGCCATAATATGGATTTGTAGGTGGAAAATTTAAAGGGTTATGATTTTTAAAAGGTAAGGAGGAAAAAACGAAAGTGCAAAAACGGAAAAACCCTGAATCCTTAAGGGGTTAAAAAAGGTTTCTTGGGTTTTACATGCAAATTCCCAGGTGCAGGAATTAGGAGGGTAATAAAAAAGCGTTATACTCACCCCTTCAGTTGCACTTGTTGCATGTGACCGCTGAGGCCACTGACATTACCGGGGTCGGTTTTAAATGGGTGCAACTCGAATGATGAAGATTAGATTTAATATGTTCATCTTTTTTCCCTTAAAGCAGCACAATGATGGGGTATCTTACCCAAGTTTGCGTGCAGGACACTAGGGATATTTTAACGTGACGTGTAAATTAACAATTCCAAGCTGTGCCCCCTGCCAGGTGTATATATGAGTGTCAGACCCTAAAGACCATGATTGAATAAAAATCACTTTTGGGGGAATTTATTAAAGGATTTGGAAGGGTTTTCTTGCATGTGTTTATTACATAATTTTGTTGCAGTGTGTTTTTGCACACAAGTTGTGTGACATTTCATTTGGAGGACTTATCACAATTGCATATCTTAGAGGATTTCCTAGGTTGATTTGAGCAGTGGTAAGGGTTTTATGATGTGTCACTTTGCCAAATGTCGCAATACCTGGGAGTGCACCCCTGTTTTAAAAGTTGCATCTCATGCAAACAACTACCACACATTTAGAAAATCTTCCTGGAAAAATTTGATGCTGCTGTGGAGATTTCTCAGGTGAGTTTGAAAATGCGCTTATTAAATTCATTAACGTTATTGAAGCCTGTGCAACTTTACAGAACTCTGGTGCATCACTGCAACTTTTCATAAATTCACCCATAATGGCATGTTCACAGGGCGGAATGTCCATGCGGAATTCCACAGGAATATTTAGCACGGACATTCTGTTGCAGCAGATTCAGCACAGACATTCCGCTGCAGCAGATTCAGCACAAACATTCCGCTACAGCAGATTCAGCACAGACATTCCGCTACAGCAGATTCAGCACAGACATTCCGCTACAGCAGATTCAGCACAGACATTCCGCTACAGCAGATTCAGCACAAACATTCTGCTACAGCAGATTCAGCACAGACATTCCGCTACAGCAGATTCAGCACAGACATTCCGCTACAGCAGATTCAGCACAGACAGTCCGCTACAGCAGATTCAGCACAGACATTCCGCTACAGCAGATTCAGCACAAACATTCCGTTACAGCAGATTCAGCACAGACATTCCGCTACAGCAGATTCAGCACAAACATTCCGCTACAGCAGATTCAGCACAGACATTCCGTTACAGCAGATTCAGCACAGACATTCCGTTGCAGCAGATTCAGCACAGACATTCCACTACAGCAGATTCAGCACAGACATTCCGCTACAGCAGATTCAGCACAGACATTCCGCTACAGCAGATTTAGCACAGACATTTCATTGCAGCAGATTCAGCACAGACATTCCGCTACAGCAGATTCAGCACAGACATTCCGCTACAGCAGATTCAGCACAAACATTCCGCTACAGCAGATTCAGCACGGACATTCCGTTACAGCAGATTCAGCACAGACATTCCGCTACAGCAGATTCAGCACAGACATTCCGCTACAGCAGATTCAGCACAGACATTCCGCTACAGCAGATTCAGCACAGACATTTCGCTACAGCAGATTCAGCACAGACATTCCGCTACAGCAGATTCAGCACAGACATTCCGCTGCAGCAGATTCCCACTGATTTCAATGGAATTCTGTCGCACTGTTCACACAGTAAAATTTCTGTGGCAGATGTTTCTGCTGCAGAAAGTCCGATTCCGGCACCTGCTAAAAGAATAGACTTGTCTATTCTTTTTGCGGAATTTGCTCGGAAATGCATTGCCATCTATGAGTTGGTGCATTTTCGTGCACTCCTAGTGCCTGCCGGATTATTTAAATGTTTTTCTATGTGGACATTCCGTACATTTTACGCTATGTGAGCATGGCCTTAGAGTAAATAGGAGGTAAACCTTTGCAAATTGAACAGACCACAGCTCCTTCTGCATTTTCTCTGTGCAGCATGCTAACATTTAATGGAGCTTTGTTGAAGAATCTGCAATCTGAGAAATGCTGCTTTATAGGAAAGTAATCCATAGGGGCAACTGGGCGTTACAAGCCCTGTCCCTCCCTGCCTTAACTCCTTTTCTCAAGGAGGGGGCTGGATAAATCGGGCACTGAGAGTCTTCTGGTAAGAACAGTTTTGTATTTGTTCTACTTGGGTTGTACAACATTACCTGGTAAGTGCACATTGTACTTTGCGTTTATCGATTATGCAAAGATAAGACATCACAGAGCGCTTTCTGTGTTTCTATTTTAATTGAAAGGGGTTCTCTATAAGATAGAAAATCCCCGTGTGATTGGTAGGGGTCCCTTATCATTGTCTTACAGCTAACCTCTCGTGCTTATCAGTGGGGGCCCTGTCCTAAGGATAGGCCATCAGTTTTAAGTAGGAAAAATATTTTTATCCAAACTGATAAAGAAAAAGAAACTTGTGATGTCTAGAATTTTGTTACTTATATTGATGAGAGTGAAGATGTATTGGGAAAAATGCTACTGGTAATTAATGGGTGGGCAATTATCTTTAATAAAGAAAGTATAAAAATAGCAAATATAATAATTTAACACAGCAAAATGTGATATGACAACCACGTAAATACATAACCTGAATTCTTGACCTCCAAAATTGGCTGAACCAAAGAAGAAATATCAATATACAGTTTATAAATAGCAATCGCACTAAAGGAGAGGGAAGCCCTGAGCTGGAATGCTCATGACATACAGACTGTCAGTGTATGGAATGCTGTGTCTTCCAGAAGTCTTGCTGAGAAAGAAATGCCCTAGGACATTCCATTAAAGGGCTTGTCTAGGATTCTTGTATTTTAAAACAATCTAGAAAACGTATAGAAAAATAGTAAGTTCAAATAAACATGCCATCTAAAGTCTCATTCTGTCATACAAGAGACATTAGACAAGGCAGTCATTTGTACAGTAAATATATTTGAAAATTTTTGTTTTAATACTCCTCATGGCCCCGAATTCTTTTACAATATACTGTAGAATCAGAGTGTTTAAGACCTGATACTTAGATGTGATGGAAAAGGGGGTTTTGGATTTACAATGCACTTTTAAATACTTCATTGGGATACTTTGAGCTAATAAATGGGGGTCATGATTCAAAAGAGCTTGGCATGTTCAATCATTACCCAGGCGGCCAATTTAATGAGAGATGTGTAATGAATTACTATCCCAGCTGTCAGGATCTGGGCTGGCGGATGTTGAGGACACTGGAGGTGGATCCTCTGTGCCAGAGAAGTGATGACATGGGCTGTACCAGGGGAACGGAGTCTAAGGGGTTACTGGTATTCACCAGAGCCCGCCGCAAAGCGGGTTGGACTTGCTGCGGCGGTAACCCCCAGGTCGTTCCACCCGGTAGCGACTCAACCCCTCTGGCAGCTGAGATGGCGCGGTACAAAAGGCAGACGTAGCAGAAGGTCAGGGCAGGTGGCAAGGTTCGTAGTCAGGGGCAACAGCAAAGGTTCTGGGAACAAAGGCAATGAACACTCAGAAAATGCTTTCACTAGGCACTAGGCAACAAGATCCGGCAAGGACAGGAAGGGGAAGTGGTGTTTTATACGTTTTAAAGTGATTGGGCCAGGCACCAATTAATGGTGCACTGGCCCTTTAAATTTAAGAGAGCCGACGCGCGTGCGCCCTAGAGAACGGGGCCGCGCGCTCTGGGAGGACACAGCAGGCAGGGAGAGGTAAGTGGAACGGGATGCGACCCGCGGGTGGACTTGTGCCGCCATGCGGATCGCATCCCCGCCAGCAGCACTGAAGCAGCGCTCCCGGTCAGAGGGACAGACCGGGGCGCTGCAGGGAGGCACACGCCATGAGCGCTCCGGGATGGATGCTGGACCCGGAGCACTCGGCGTTACACCAGCAAACTACAGATGCACAATGCTGCAAAACCTCACATCATATGTAAAGCAATACATTCTTCACACTGATAAAAAGGTTGAGGATGCAAGTGTCTCTTGTGCCTAGTGAAGCTATAATGGGTTAAAATCCATAGAAGGCACTGCCAGATCAAAGAAAAAGCCCCACCAAATAGCATAGCCTTATGTCTTTTAAATAAACAGTAAGGCCAACCCTTTCTTGCAGCATATAGCAAAAGGGTTTGAGGACTTCCTAATTCCCAGTTGTCATGTGACAGATAAACTTTTTGGTGTTAGCAGGTTCAGTACAACTCAAGATGCAGGTTAGAAAAACTTGTTAAAGGGGTGGAAAACACATTTTTTGTAATCAACTGGTGCCAGAAAGTTAAACAGATTTGTTAATTACTTCTATATTTAAATCTTAATCCTTCCAGTTCAACTTCAAGAGGAAGTTGCATAGTTCTTTTCTGCCTCACCACAGTGTTCTTTGCTGACACCTCTGTCCATGTCAGGAATTGTCTGGAGCAGGAGAGGTTTGCTATAGGGATTTCTTACTGCTCTGGACAGTCCCTGACATGGACAGAGCTGTTGGCAGAGAGCACTGTGGTCAAACAGAAAATAACTACACAACTTGCTCTGGAACATACAGCAGCTGTTAAGTACTGGAAGGATCACGATTTTTAAATAGAAGTAACTTACAAATCTTTTAAACTTTTTTTGCACCAGTTGATTTAAAAAAATTTGTTTTTCACCGGAGTACCCCTTTAAGGTCCACTCCAGTAGGCAAAGAATCAGGGAGGCCTCAGCCTAAGGCCCTATTCACATGGCAGAATTTCTGTTCATCTGCCCCAATTCCGCTTCTGCTTTTGAGGATTTTGTGCTGAATTGGTGTGGAATTCAAGCGGAAATTCTGCAGGAATGTGAATGGGAGTGCGGAATCCCATAGAATTTTGCAAGCGGAAATTCTGCTGTGTGAATAGACCCTAAGGCCCATTTTAGATAGTGATCCATTATTATTCTGCTGCCTACTGCTCTACCTCCTTGCCAGCAGAATTCACTGCTGCTTTTGTGTTTAGGTGATGCCCTGGCTTGTATAATAATGAGAATCTACCATTCCTAAAACTATGATTCAGGGTGCGTTCACACGCTATTACTACCAGCGGGTGGCCCACTGCGGGAATCCCGCTGCGAGTTACGCTACCATAGATTTAAATGGGTCCACAGACAGTCCGCAATAGTGTTAGATTTGCGGACTGTCCGCAGACCCATGCAAATGAATGGTAGCGTAACTCGCAGCGGGTTTCCTGCAGCGGGAAACCCGTTGCTAGTTACTAGCGTGTGAACGCACCCTTACTCTGGTAGCGTTATATTTCACTCTGATCTATAGCATAGTGTTTCCAGAGAATTATCCTATGGAAAACCACATGATACTAAAGTCCAGGGCCAACAGAGAATGCTTAATCTGCCCAGACATTTTTAGGAAAAAGTAAATACACTTAAGTTCTGTCTGGCAGGTATGTAAATGAGTACAGATGTGGTGGTCTGATTACACCCTGAATTTTTCCACAGGGGGCATAAAAGTGTTTTTCCCTCTGCCCTATAAAACAGCTTTCAGAGGCTACTTTTGGCTAGTGTACCTCTTGGTGAGAGATCATTGACTGCTAGATATGCTAGAGAAGCAGGATGGTAATTTAGATGGATTTCTCACTATCTAGACTGTTCCGACTTCCGACCAAGCTGTTAGCAATAATTATGTGAGGACATGCAATACAGCGAACAGGCTCTGGATGGCCCCGGCAAACCACCAGTATAGGGGATTATTTGATCCACCAACAAGCATGAGCAGCATCCAGTGTTTCCTTGTTCACCATGCAGACACAGGGGGAATCATCATAAAGCAAGGTTTCCACGCAACTTTTTTTCTGGCATTTTTGGGGGAAACTGCCTCTGCAGCTTGTGAGCCAAAGTCAGAAATGTATCCACTGCAGTGGCAGTTTAAAAAAATAAATAAATATATATATATATATATATATATATATAGATATCAGACAAAATCTGTGTGGAAACCTTGCCTTACACCTCTCTATCTCTGCCATTTTTAGGTGCTCAGCAGAAGGAAATATAGTGCAACAATTATGTGTCCTTCTATTGACATGCAGCCACCATCAGTTTGATTTTCATTCAGTGATGTTATAAATAAAAAACCTGGATTGCTACAGACAGAACCAGGGTTTGTCATTAGGACAATACGGTTCCAGTTTGGGATCTGACGACAATGGGATTTGAGTATGGCAGCGTCGTGATGAGCACTTTTGCTGTGGGGTGAGACACACTACTCCAACTACTGCGGTTATGATCTGGGAAAGCATCACGTATGACATATGTCTGTCACCCCTGAAATTGATACCAAGGACACTAACAGCTCTGAGATATGTGCAAGACATTCTTCAGCCACTGTTTCTCATGTCAGGGCCTCCAACTGGCATTTTTCAGGAGGATAATGCTCACCCACACATAGCAAGGGTTTCCCAGGAATGTGTCTGCATGAATCCCAATCAAGCTTTTCTGGTGAGCTAGCATCAATAACTTACAAGTGCGCAGGATCTACAGACCCAGTAACAACACATGTGGACAAATATGCCTCAGAATGACATATGAAACCTGTTTACCTCCACAGCCAACCATATCTCATCTTCTATACAGGCTAGAGGTGGCCCAAAAGAGGACTAGAGCCAATTGTACAGTTTTTTCCCCCGGTAAACATATCCTTTCAATCTACTTATATCATGAAAACATTCACACATATAAAATGTTATTTGATTCCAACAACTCCTTTTTGTCAATGAGTATATATTTAAGAAAAATTATATTCAACCCTTAGAGGATGCAGGGCATACATGGACCTGCTCCTGGTCTATAAAGCCAGCTCAAGAACTGGGTGATGTTTGACATTAACCCTTTTGATGCCGCGCTTAAAGTTAACTAAGTGCTAAAATTGAGTTGCTTATAGTTCAGTGAATCTGGTTACAACCACTGCAGCAAAATTATGTGGTCCCAATCAGCTGAGAGGATGGGCGGAGGTCCCTTGAAAAGCTCTGTCCTGCTCTATTCACACTCCATATGTACAGGCCTTAGCATCCTGTACAAATAGAGAGCCGATAACACTGATCAATGGCACAGCTATGGCACAGCATTGTTCAGTGTATGAAGTCAGTGTATGAAGTCAAAAGATTGCAGGTTAAAATCCCATATGGAGACTAAAAAAGTAAAAGAAAAAATCCGCCTCTACACATCTTATCCCCTATCCAAAGGATTCCCACCACTGGGAACCCCGCCATCTCCTGCATGCCACACTGGCATTCTGAACTTTTTGTTCCGAACACTGGGTTCGGGGCTGTGGTCATGATGTCATACCAAGCCCCCTTGTGACATCACGCCACGCCCCCTCCATTTATGTCTATGGGAAGGGGTGTGGCATCACACCCCTCCCATAGACATGAATAGAGGGGGCGTGGCGTGCTGTCATGACCACAGCCCTAAACCCATCATTTGGAATGAAAAGTTCAGAATGCTGGGGTGGCGTTCAGGAGATCGCAGGGGTTCCTCTACCCCTTTAATAAATGTGAATAAGCCCCTTCCCTTGAAAAGTTTAAATCACCCCTCTTTTTCCATTTTTCAAATAAAATAATGTAAACAAAAATAAACACATTTGGTATCACTGCATGCATAAATATCTGAACTATTAAAATGTCACATTAATAAAGCTGCACAGGAAACTGTATAATTGAAAAAAATACAAAAGTCCAAAATTTCCGATTCTTGGTCACTTCATATACCAGAAGAAAATGTATAAAAACTAACCAAAAAGTCCCTTAAAAATGGTACAGTTAAACTTTAGATCATGGCGCAAAAAATGAGCCCTCATATATATCCCTCTATTCAGTAAAAAAAAAAAATAATTAGTGTTATGGGGGTCAGAAGAGGACAATTTTAAGCATACTCATTTTCTTACAAAAAGTTATAATTTTATTATAATTTTAAGTTATAAGTTTTAAAAAGTAGTAAAATAAAGCTAAACATTTATAGATTAGGAATCAGTGTCATTGCAAGGACCTACAAAATAAAGATAATATATCATTTTTACTGGAAAGTGAACTGTGTAGAATGAAAAAAAAACCTAAAGTTGTAAAATGGCAGTTATTTTTATTTTTATTTTGCCATACAAATATTTTTTTTTTTTGCTGTAGATTTAATAATGTCATTACAAAGTACAAATGGTGGCGCAAAAAATAAGCCATATGGGTCTGAGGGTGAAAAATTTAAAGCTTTATGGCTATAAGAAAGCGAGGAAAAAATGAAAAAGCAAAAACTAAGATGCCGGTTGCCGTTTCGCGCTGTACATGCACTTCAACTGTGCTAGTTGAAGCGCTCGTACAGCACGAAATGGCAACCATCGCCTGATGGAGCGATCCCTGTGAATGTGGTTGTCTGCACGTATTCCATTATGCACTGATGTTTTATCCATGATGTGAATAAAGAAGATTAAAGCTTATTTGGTGAGTGCTCTGGTATTCTTTTCTTTATGGCTTGGATAACTTACAAATAAGTTGTGATGTTTGTACAACTACACCACAAACAAAACAACGAAAAAAAAAACATAGACTTGATATGGGATTTACAAATATGCCTATGTGTATGAGGTCTTGGTGGTAAATGTTAGAAAAAGAGAGATTGGGCATCTTGGATACTGTGTTCCTGTCTGAGCCCCTGCCAGACCTCTCATATTCCCAGTTTCCCACAGAAATAACTGCACGCTGGGCTAAGGCAAGTCTGCTTCTTTATGATGTAGGTGGAAGAAATGCAGTAGCTGTAGGTGGAACAAGCTTTAGCTGGCAACTATCTTGTATATATTGCCAGCTTTATTGTCAGCAAAAGCAGCAAAGCTTTGGTAAGTTGGTCAATTTACAAGGCACAAGCTATGGTACAGATACATATTTTCATATGATATTTGCCTTTTTAAGAGAGAGGACGCAAAATCAGAAAACCACAGACTGATATTGCTTTATAAAGAGTGTGTTCATGTAGAACATAAAATTTAAATTGCAAATATTAGACAAAATTAATGTATAGAATGTGTTACATTGCTGCTTCGAATATACTCTTAAACAGAAATACACAATAGAGTTGCCAAGGCAGCCATGCAACACCCACCAAGTATTGAGCACAGGTCCAATGAATAGAATAAGAGTTGTGCACCATACTTGCCAGGCAATTGGTGCCCCAGGAACTTTACCACCCGGTGTGCAGTTGTGTCTTTTTTGTTATGAATGTAATACTTAGACACACACACACCCTTTCCCAGTTTTACTAAACCAAAATTATTGGGCTTTGGGAAGTATAAACTGTCTTCTATCTAACAAAACCTTTTCTCTGAATCCTCAGAAAATTGATTTAACATGTATTTAGCATTGCATGGACAAGAGGAGACAGATACTGGCAAACCACTCCCGTTCTGAAGTGTTGTAACTTTTCCTTCCTCTGCCAAGGTTGTGCTGACATCAAAAGAATTACATGGAGTAAAAGAGTTTCCAGTCACAATCTTCTCTTTGTCCAAAAAACAAATCTCTTACTCATGTGAGATGCTCTCATGTTCCAAATTTCCAAATTCTTTGTTCCATAATGTCTACATAGTCCATAGAAAAAAGTCCCTGTATGTAAAATAGTGATCCAAAGGTGAAGGAAAGTTTGGGAAGATTAATGTGGAAAAACTGAATTTTCCCATTTTGTACATCAGTAGACTGTGCAAACTTTTGTTTGGTTTTGCCCAGAGTAACCAATCCCAGCTTAGCTTTTATATCCTAACTAGCTGAGTACCTGGCATTGCCCGGTTTTTCCTTCCTAATCCTTGTTGTGGAGGAAAATCAACAGAGGAAGCTTTTGACTTCATATCCCGTCCTCATATATTGTCATATCCCGACCTCCTATCCCGTCCTCCTATCTCGACCTCCTATTCCGACTTCATATCCCGTCCTCCTATCCGTCCTCATGTCCCATCCTCCTATACCGTCCTCCTATCTTGACCTTCTATCCCGCCCTCCTATGCCGTCCTCCTATCCCGTCCTCCTATTCCGTCCTCCTATCCCATCCTCCTATCTCGACCTCCTATCTCGATCTCCTATCCCGTCCTCCTATCCCACCCTCCTATCTCAACCTCCTTTCCTGACCTCCTATCCCGTCCTCCTATCCCATCCTCCTATCTCGACCTCCTATCCCGACCTCCTATCCCGTCCTCGTATCCCGTCCTCCTAACTCGACCTCCTATCCCGACCTCCTATGCCGTTCTCCTTTCCTGTCGTCATATCTCGACCTCCTATCCGTGATCTTGCACGCAGCACCCCGTTAGAATCAGTCCCCGGAGCACGTTCGCTCCGGGTCTGATTACTGGCGATCACGGGGGCTGGAGCGTTGTGACATCACGGCCCCGCCCCTGTGTGACGACACACTCTGCCCCCTCAATGCAAGCCTATGGTAGGGGGCGTGGCAGCTGTCACTTCTCAGGAATTCTGCCACTGCATCGTTTGTTCGTCCTATCTATTATTAAACAAGGTCTGCGCTCCGTTTCATGTTCCGCCTTTATGTGATCAAGTCTAATCCAAATTCCCATTGATGCACTGGATCTCCTAGCTGAAGCTCCAGAGGAACCAGGACGCTGCAACCTTTATTCCAAGCAACATTAGGTGTTATCCTCTTAGCATAACATGCCAAGGTAAGGGTCCAACCTGCTGGCCCGTTGTTCCCTCTTTTTTCTTATACCTATCAAATTTACTCCTGGTTTACCTGCACAAGGTGCGCACCAGTTTTTCCTTTTTGTTTTTGTGTATTTACTAAATAAATTATATATTGATTCACATATACAATATGTATACTTTATGTTTGCATCATAAAGTTGACATGTTTTTACTTTCGGAAGACATCAGAGAGCTTCAAAGTTCAGCAGCAATTTTCCAATTTTTCATAACATTTTCTAAATTGGAATTTTTCAGGGACCAGTTCAGTTTTGAAGTGCATTTGAGGGGCCTTCATATTAGAAATACCCCATAAATGATCCCATTATAAAAACAGCACCCCCCAAAGTATTCAAAATGACATTCAGAAAGTGTGTTAACCCTTTAGGTGTTTCAAAGGAGTAGCAGCAAAGTGAAGGAGAAAATTCTAAATCTTCATTTTTTACACTCTCATGTTCTTGTAGACCCAGTTTTTGAAATTTTACAAGGGGTAAAAGGAGAAAAAGCCCCTCAAAATTGTAACCCAATTTATCTCGAGTGAGGAAATACCTCATAGGTGGATGTCAAGTGCTTTGTGGGTGCACTACAAGGCTCGGAAGGGAAGGAGCGACAATGGAATTTTGGAGAGTAAGTCTTTCTGAAATGGTTTTTGGGGGACATGTCACATTTAGGAAGCCCCTATGGTGCCAGAACAGCAAAAAAATAAATAAAAAAACAAACAAAAAAAAAACACATGGCATATTATTTTGGAAACTACACCCCTCAAGGAACGTAACAAGGGGTACAGTGAGCCTTAATACCCCACAGGTGTTTGACAAATTTCCACTAAAGTTGGACAGGAAAATGAAATTTTTTTTTTTCCCACTAAAATGCTGATGTTACCCAAATTTTTCATTTTCACAAGGGGTGTTAGAGAAAAAGCCTCCCAAATGTGAAACCCCATTTCTTCTGACTATGGAAATACCCCATATGTGGATGTAAAGTGCTCTGCAGGTGAACTACAATGCTCAGAAGAGAAGGAGTGCCATTGAGCGTTTGGTGAGAGAATTTGGTTGGAATAGAAGTCGGGGGCCATGTGCTTTTACAAAGCCCCCCATGGTGCCAGAACAGTGTACTCCCGCCCCACATGTGACCCCATTTTGGAAACTAAACCCCTTACAGAATTTAATAAGGGGTGCAGTGCACATTTGCACCCCACTGGAATTTGACAGATCTTTGGAACAGTGGGCTGTGCAAATGAAAAATGAAATTTTTCATTTTCACAGACCAATGTTCCAAAGATGTTCCAAAGATCTGACAACACCTGACAACACCTGTGGGGCGTAAATGCTCACTGTACCACTAATTACATTACGTGAGAGGTGTCGTTTCCAAAATGGGGTCACATGTGGGGGTGGGGTCCACTGTTCTGGCACTGTGGGGGCTTTTTAAACACACATGGCCTTCAATTTCGGACACATTCTCTCTCCAAAATCCCAATGGTGCTCCTTCTCTTCTGAGCATTGTAGTTCGCTTGCAGAGCACTTTACATCCATATATGGGAATGTTCTTACTTAGAAGAAATGGGGCTACAAATTTTGGGGGGCTTTTTTCCTATTCTCCCTTGTGAAAATGAAAAATGTAGGGTAACACCAGCATTTTAGTGACATTTTTTTTTTCATTTTCACATCCAACTTTAACGAAAATTTGTTAAACACCTGTGGGGTGTTAAAGCTCACTATACCCCTTGTTACATTCCATGAGGGGTATAGTTTCCAAAATGTGGTCACATCTGGGTATTTATTTTTTGCGTTTATGTCAGAACCGCTGTAAAATCAGCCACCCCTGTGCAAATCACCAATTTAGACCTCAAATGTACATGGTGCGCTCTCACTCCTGAGCCTGTACATCTGCAGAGCATTTTACGCCCACATATGATGTATTCCCGTATTCAGGAGAAATTGCGTTACAAATTTTGGGGGTCTTTTTTTTTTTCCTTTTACCGCTTGTGAAAATTAAAAGTATGGGGCAACACCAGCATGTTAGTGTAAAAATATATATTTTTTTTTACACTATCATGCTGGTGTAGACCCCAACTTTACTTTTTCATAAGGGGTAAAAGGAGAAAAAGCTCCTAAAAATTTGTATCGCAATTTCTCCCGAGTACGGAGATACCCCATATGTGGCCCTAAACTTTTTCCTTGAAATACGACAGGGCTGCAAAGCGAGAGAGCGCCATGCGCATTTGAGGCATAACTTGGGGATTTGAATCCGCCACAAAAATACCTCACGGCAGTGTTTCCCAAACAGGGTGTCTCCAGCTGTTGCAAAACTCCCAGCATGCCTTTGGCTGTCCAGCAATGCTAGGAGTTGTTGTTTTTCAACAGTTGGAGGCTCTGTTTTGGAAACAGTGCCGTACAAGACGTTTTTTTTTCTTTTCTTTTTTTATTGGTGGGGGGGGGGACTGTGTAAGGGTATGTGTATAAGTAGTGTTTTACTTTGTATTTTGTGTTGTGTAGTGTAGTGCTTTTAGGGAACATTCACGCGGTTGGGTTTACAGTGAGTTTGAGCGGGGAGTTTGAGCTGCGGCTGAAAATTTGCCGCATCTCAAACTCGCAGCAGAAAACTTGCTGTAAACCCACCCGTGTGTATGTACCCTGTACATTCACATGGGGGGGGGGGGCAAACCTCCAGCTGTTGCAAAACTACAACTCCCAGCATGCACTGACAGACCATACATGCTGGGAGTTGTAGTTATGCAACAGCTGGAGGCACACTGGTTGCGAAACACTGAGCGTTTGTTACTTAACTCAGTGTTTGCAACCAGTGTGCCTCCAGCTGTTGCAAAACTACAACTCCCAGCATGTACAGTCTCTCAGTGCATGCTGGGAGTTGTATTTTTGCAACAGCTGGATGCACACTGGTTGCCAAACACTGAGTTAGGTAACAAACTTGGTTTCACAACCAGAACTGCAACAATCAGCATGCATTGACAGTCGAAGGGCATACTGAGAGTTGTAGTTTTGCAATAGCTGCAGGAACCTACCCTTTGGTAGGCTGTGCATGCTGGGAGTTGTAGTTATGCAAAGAAATAGAAAAAAATGTGCCTCCAGCTGTTGCATAACTACAACCCCCAACATGCATAGACTACCAAAGGGCATGCTGGGAGTTGTAGTTGGAACTCCAGCTATTTCAAAACTACAACTCCCAGCATGCCCTTTGGCTTTGCATGCTGCAAGTTATTGTAAGCAACAGTAGGAGGTGAACAGGCCTCACCTCCTGTTGTATCCTGCCGCCGGGACCGCCGCTGTTGTATCCTGCGGCCGGGACCGATCCTGCTGCTCCTGTCGCCGCCACCACACACGAGGGAACCCCCCCGGACCAGGGCAAGTTAGGAGACCCCCGCCGGCCCCGATCGCCACCATGATCGCCGCCCCAATCACCGCCCAGCAGGGTCGTGATTGGTCGGTTGTTCGGACCGATCAATCACGTGAACATGAGGCGTCACCCGTGCCACCTCACTCCTGCTGGGTAAGGGTGAATGGGGCTGTCTTGGACAGCCCCATTCACCCTTTTTTTCCGGGTCACCAGAGACCCGATTGATCCGAAATAGCAGCAAATCGCCGGTCTGAATTGGCCATTTGCCGCGATCGCCGACGTGAGAGGGTCTCAGGACCTCCATGGGCGATATGCGGGGATGGCTGCTTATAGATATCAGCAGTCATCTCGTTCCGATCACCGTGTCTGGAGACGCGGTGATCCAGGAAATCTGCGCAGTAAATGTACGGCGCTGTGCGCTAAGTTCTTCTTAGCAGCGCCGTACATAAGGGGTTAATATGTGTACAAGGTATTGAAATATCTCCAGCCGTACAGAAGTTATGTTCTCCGGCGCTTAGACATCTTATCCCCTATCCAAAGGATAGGGGATAAGATGCTTGATCGCGGGAGTCCCACTCCTGGGGACCCCCAGGATCTTGCACGCGGCACCCCATTTGTAATCAGTCCCCGGAGCGTGTTCGCTCCAGATCTGATTACCGACGACCACAGGGCCGGCAGCGTGTGACGTCACGCCTCCGCCCCGTGTGACGTCACGCTCCGCCCCTCAATGTAAGCCTATGGGAGGGGGCATGACAGCTCCCAGCTGCCTGCCCTGTGGTCGTCAGTAATCAGACCTGGAGCGAACACGCTCCAGGGACTGATTACAAACGGGGTGCCGTGTGCAAGATCCTGGGGGTCCCCAGCGGCGGGACTCCCGCGATCAGGCATCTTATCCCCTATCCTTTGGATAGGGGATAAGATGTGTAAGCACCGGAGAACCCCTTTAAGGGTTAAATTAACTATCCTATATTTTAAGTGGACATATGAGTAACATGTGACCAAGTATTATCGAAATATCTCCAGCCGTTTGGAAGTTATGCAGTAACATGTATTTCCCCATAGACTTGTATGGGACTTTAAATAAAAACCCTGAACCTGGAAAGTGGGGGTGAGTAAGGGTTAAATTACCTATCCTATGTTTGTTGTTGACATATAAGTAACATGTGTGCCAAGTTTCATGTTAATATCTTTAGCCGTTTTGGCGTGATGCTGGAACATACACACATTGGGGGACATGTATCATTATTTGTGTACGGTAGAAGCACTTTACCCCTTTCTCTGTATTGTAAATAATCCGCAGATGCGCTAAATTTATCATTCTTGCGCAAGGACTTTCATAAATTGCGTTCAAATATAGGTTTCTCCTCAGACGTCCACCGTACACCATTGCTCTATTTACTTTCAGTTTAGACTGCAGCGTATCTGGTCAGATATTGATTTAGTTTAAAGGGTACCTCTCATCAAAAAAACTTTTGATATATTATAGATTAATGTATGCAGAATAACTTTACAATTGCATGTTATTAAAAATTATGCTTCTTTCTATTTAATTTTCCACTTTGAAGAAATGACCACTAGGGGTCTCCCTACCAGTCCTGGCAGCAAGCATTTCAGACTCATGCTGGAGTCCTGAACACTACGAGCTGCCAGTCTGCTTTGTTCACAAAGGAGAACACTCAGAGCTGCCAGCCTGCTTTGTTCACAGCCTGTTTGGCTGTGAACAAAGCAGGCTGGCAGCTCTGAGTGTTTAGGACTCCAGCATGAGTCAGAAATGCTTGTTGACAGGACTGATCGGGAAAAATACAATAGAAAGAAGCATATTTTTCATTAACATACTATTGGAAAGTTATTCAACATTTATTAATCTAAAATATATCAAAAGTTTATTTGATGAGAGGTACCCTTTAAAGAGGCACTGTCATTGTTAAAAACTTTTCATATATTGCAGGACTCATTATAATATGACATTTCACAATATACACCTGTTAAAAAAAAATTAAAATTTTCACCTGAAATTCAAGCTCAAATTAGCCACCACTAGGGGTTTCCTGTCTTTTAGCCAGACAGACTAGTCTAGATTTTACAGCATACTGGATACCGGCCGTAAAGCATACCGGTATCCAGTATAGGAGATTTCTATTGTGTATGCAAAACTACAGATAAAGGATGTGTGGACATGCTGGGAGCTGTCGTTTTAAAACAGCTGGAGGCAACACTGCTCTAACACAGTTATTTACAAACATTGCAGCTTCAGCTACAACTCCCAGCATGCTGAAATAGTCAAAGCTTTTTCAGACTCCTGAATGACAAAGAAGTTGATCAGACATTCAGGAGTCTGTGAAAGATGAATGACACACATAGTGACAGCTATGCTGATTAGCATTCAGCTTTACTAGGAGAAGATAAAACAGATAGAACATGTATTCATAAAAATGCTGTACTTTTATCTAAAAAAATTCTGCACAATGAAAAAGTAACTCACCAGCAGATAAATGCTTATATCTCTGGATATATAGGTCCCAGACACATAAAAATTATATGCACATGATCAGTAACATATCACTTTTTTCTTTTTTTTGCACTATGACAGGTACGCTTTAACCTGTTGGGGACGGAGGGCGTACAGGCTGAAGCATCAGAGCGCCGATAACACTAATCAAGGCTATGCTATGGCATAGCATTGAATAGTGTATGCAATCAGAAGATGGCATGTAATAGTCCTCTATGGGGACTGCAAATGGTGTTAAAAAGAAAAACAAAAAGTTAATAAATGTGATTTAACCCCTTCCCTAATAAAAGTTTGAATCACCCCCCCCTTTTCTTATTTAAAAAAACAAAATGTAAACAAAAATAAACCTAAACATATGTGGTATCGCAGCGTGTGTAAATGGTCAAACTATGATAACATAATGTTAATTAAACCGTACGGTCAATGGTGTATACATACAAAGAAATTCCAAAGTCCAAAATTGCCTATTTTTTGGTATACCCTAAAAAAATGTATAAAAAGCGATCAAAAAGTCACATTAAAAAAATAGTGCCAATAAAAACTTCGGACCATTTCGAATGAATATGTAGTATTTGTTTTATTCAGGATGATATCAAAATAGGGGACCAATGGAGTTTTCCAGTTACTCAGTAATGTGTTTTTAGCAATTATCGTGATAATACAAAATAATTCACTTAGTGGAGGGGGTATAGTTTGTAAACCTATATAAAGAAGGGCTAGTTGGGGATTCCACGGAATGGAACAGTTAAATATAGATGTCAAGAGATTTTTGCTCTCTGACCAGAATATTTGGATTATTGGGTAGTTCCATAGTATGTGAAGGAGAGTCTACCTATATACAGTAAACAAATGTTCGCTGTGTTTGTTGTCGTAAAATAATAAGTTGACAGCTGCGTCTGTCCTTTATATATGTTTATGTTTTTCTATTATGTTAAAATTAAATAAAAAACTACCAGGCTTTATAAATCGAGCGCAGAGCGCACAGATCAATGCGGTTCTATGAAACCGCATGAATCTATGAATCTAAAAAGTTTTAAAAAACAACCATTAACCTCTTCCTTATTAAAAGTTTAAATCACCTCCCCCTTTCCCAAATGCTATATAAAAAATATATAACCATAAAAAATAAACATATTTGGTATTGCCGCGTGCGTAAATGTTCGAACTATAAAAATATATAATTAATTAAACCGCAGGGTCAATGACATATGTGCAAATAGCGTATTTTTAGTCATTTTTTATATCATGAAAAAATTA
Source organism: Hyla sarda (assembly GCF_029499605.1). NCBI lineage: Eukaryota > Metazoa > Chordata > Amphibia > Anura > Hylidae > Hyla > Hyla sarda. The sequence continues at coordinate 107,450,200 of NC_079195.1, forward strand.
ATAAAAAGCTATCAAAAAGTCTGATCAATACAAAAATGATAGAGCTTAAAACTCCAGATCATGACGCAAAAAATGAGCCCTCATATCACCCCGTACGCAGAAAAATAAATAAGTTATAGGGGTCAGACGATGACAATTTTAAACGTATAAATTTTCCTGCATGTAGTTATGATTTTTTCCAGAAGTAAGACAAAATCAAACCTATATAAGTAGGGTATCATTTTAATCATATGGACCTACAGAATAAAGAGATGTCATTTTTAACGAAAAATGTACTCCGTAGAAACGGAAGCCCCCAAAAGTTAAAAAATTGTGTTTTTTCTTCAATTTTGTCACACAAAGATTTTCATTTTTGGTTTCACCGTAGATTTTTGGGTAAAATGACTGATGTCATTACAAAGTAGAATTGGTGGCGCAAAAAATAAGCTATCATACGGATTTTTTGGTGCAAAATTGAAAGGGTTATGATTTTTAAAAGGTAAGGAGAAAAATGAAAGTGCAAAAACGGAAAAATTCTCAGTCCTTAACCCCTTAAGGAACCAGCCAATTTTCACCTTAACCCAGCCCAAATATACCTTAAGGACCCGGCCATTTTTTGAACATCTGACTACTGTCACTTTAAGCATTAATAACTTTGGGATGCTTTTACCTTTCATTCTGATTCCGAGATAGTTTTTTCGTGACATATTCTAGTTTATGTTACTGGTAAAATTTTGTCGATACTTGCATCATTTCTTTTTTTTCTACTTTGAAGCTCTCTGCTTATAAGGAAAATGGACATTCCAAATAAATTATATATTGAGTCACATATACAATATGCCTACTTTATGTTTGCATCATAAAGTTGACATGTTTTTACTTTTGGAAGACACCAGAGGGCTTCAAAATATAGTAGGAATTTTCCAATTTTTGGCAAAATTTTTCAGGGACCACTTCAGTTTTGAAGTGGATTTCAAGGGCTTTCTTATTAAAAAAATACCCCATAAATGATCCCATTATAAAAACTGCACCCCTCAAAGTATTCAAAATTACATTCAGAAAGTTTTTTTTAACCCTGTAGGTGTTTCACAGGAATAGCAGCAAAGTAAAGGAGAAAATTCAAAATCTTCATTTTTTACACTCATATGTTCTTGTTTTTGAATTTTTACAAGGGGTAATAGATGTAAAATCCCCCCAAAATTTGTCTCGAGTAAGGAAATACCTCATATGTGGATGTCAAGTGTTCGGCGGGCGCAGTAGAGGGCTCAAAAGGGAAGGAGCGATAATAGGATTTTGGAGAGTGAATTTTGCAGAAAACCCCCACATGGCATACCATTTTGGAAACTACACCCCTCAAGGCACGTAATAAGGGGTCCAGTGAGCCTTTATACCCCACAGGTGTTTGACGACTTTTTGTTAAAGTCGGATGTGTAAATGAAAAAAAAAGATTTTTTCACAAAAATGCTGTGTTTTCCCCAAATTTTACATTTTTACAAGGGGTAATAGGAGAAAATGACCACCAAAATTTGTAACCCCATTTCTTCTGAGTATGGAAATACCCCATGTTTGGACGTCAAGTGCTCTTCTGGCACAATACAATGCTCAGAAGAGGAGGAGCGCCATTGAGCTTTTTGAAAGAGAATTTGTTTGGAATGGAAGTCGGGAGTGTCACGATGCCGGCTGGCGGGTAGTGGATCCTCTGTGCCAGAGAGGGATTGGCGTGGACCGTGCTAGTGGATCGGTTCTAAGTCACTACTGGTTTTCACCAGAGCCCGCCGCAAAGCGGGATGGTCTTGCTGCGGCGGTAGTGACCAGGTCGTATCCACTAGCAACGGCTCAACCTCTCTGGCTGCTGAAGATAGGCGCGGTACAAGGGAGTAGACAGAAGCAAGGTCGGACGTAGCAGAAGGTCGGGGCAGGCAGCAAGGATCGTAGTCAGGGGCAACGGCAGGAGGTCTGGAACACAGGCTAGGAACATACAAGGAACGCTTTCACTGGCACAATGGCAACAAGATCCGGCAGGGAAGTGCAGGGGAAGTGAGGTGATATAGGGAAGTGCACAGGTGAAGACACTAATTGGAATCACTGCGCCAATCAGCGGCGCAGTGGCCCTTTAAATCGCAAAGACCCGGCGCGCGCGCGCCCTAGGGAGCGGGGCCGCGCGCGCCGGGACAGGACCGAGGGAGAGCGAGTCAGGTACGGGAGCCGGGGTGCGCATCGCGAGCGGGCGCTACCCGCATCGCGAATCGCATCCCGGCTGGAAGCAGAATCGCAGCGCCCCGGGTCAGTGGATCTGACCGGAGCGCTGCAGCGGAGAGAGTGTAGCGAGCGCTCCGGGGAGGAGCGGGGACCCGGAGCGCTCGGCGTAACAGTACCCCCCCCCTTGGGTCTCCCCCTCTTTTTAGGGCCTGAGAACCTGAGGAGCAGACTTTTATCTAGGATGTTGTCCTCAGGTTCCCAGGATCTCTCTTCAGGACCACAACCCTCCCAGTCCACTAGAAAAAAAGTTTTCCCTCTGACCTTTTTAGAGGCTAAGATCTCTTTGACAGAGAAGATGTCCGAGGAGCCGGAAACAGGAGTGGGAGGAACAGATTTGGGAGAAAAACGGTTGAGGATGAGTGGTTTAAGAAGAGAGACGTGAAAGGCATTAGGGATACGAAGAGAAGGAGGAAGAAGAAGTTTGTAAGAGACAGGATTAATTTGACACAAAATCTTGAAAGGACCAAGATAGCGTGGTCCCAACTTGTAGCTAGGGACACGGAAGCGGACATATTTAGCGGAGAGCCATACCTTGTCTCCAGGGGAAAAAACGGGAGGAGCTCTTCTTTTCTTATCCGCGAACCTCTTCATGCGTGATGAAGCCTGTAGGAGAGAATTTTGGGTCTCTCTCCATATAATGGAAAGGTCACGAGAAATTTCATCCACAGCGGGCAGACCAGAGGGCAAGGGGGTAGGGAGGGGGGGAAGAGGGTGACGGCCGTACACCACGAAAAATGGGGATTTGGAGGAAGATTCAGAGACTCTGAAGTTATACGAGAATTCGGCCCATGGAAGGAGATCTGCCCAGTCATCCTGGCGGGAGGAAACAAAATGTCGCAAATAATCACCCAAGACTTGGTTAATTCTTTCTACTTGTCCATTGGACTGGGGATGATATGCAGAAGAAAAATTTAATTTAATCTTGAGTTGTTTACAGAGAGCCCTCCAGAATTTAGACACGAATTGGACGCCTCTATCCGAGACGATCTGCGTAGGCAATCCGTGAAGACGAAAAATGTGTACAAAAAATTGTTTAGCCAACTGAGGCGCTGAAGGAAGACCAGGAAGAGGGATGAAATGTGCCATTTTGGAGAATCGATCAACGACCACCCAAATAACAGTGTTGCCACGGGAAGGGGGTAAATCAGTAATAAAATCCATACCAATCAGAGACCAAGGCTGTTCGGGGACAGGCAGGGGATGAAGAAAACCAGCGGGCTTCTGGCGAGGAGTCTTATCCCGGGCACAGATAGTGCAGGCTCGCACAAAGTCCACAACATCCGTCTCCAGAGTCGGCCACCAATAGAAGCGGGAGATGAGTTGCACAGATTTCTTGATGCCCACATGACCAGCGAGATGGGAGGAGTGACCCCATTTGAGGATTCCGAGGCGTTGGCGTGGAGAAACAAAGGTCTTTCCTGGAGGAGTTTGCCTGATGGAGGCTGGAGAAGTGGAGATCAGGCAGTCAGGTGGAATGATGTGTTGCGGAGAGAGTTCAACTTCTGAGGCATCCGAGGAACGAGAAAGAGCATCGGCCCTAATGTTCTTATCGGCAGGACGAAAGTGAATCTCAAAATTAAATCGGGCAAAGAACAGAGACCACCGGGCCTGGCGAGGATTCAGCCGTTGGGCAGACTGGAGGTAGGAGAGGTTCTTGTGGTCGGTGTAAATAATAACTGGAAATCTTGATCCCTCCAGCAGATGCCTCCATTCCTCAAGTGCTAATTTAATGGCTAGAAGCTCTCGATCCCCGATGGAGTAGTTCCTCTCCGCCGGAGAGAAGGTCCTAGAAAAAAAACCACAAGTGACAGCATGCCCGGAAGAATTTTTTTGTAAAAGAACAGCTCCAGCTCCCACTGAGGAGGCATCAACCTCCAATAGGAAGGGTTTGGAAGGGTCAGGTCTGGAGAGCACGGGAGCCGAAGAAAAGGCAGACTTGAGTCGTTTAAAGGCGTCTTCCGCTTGAGGAGGCCACGACTTGGGATCGGCATTTTTTTTGGTTAAAGCCACGATAGGAGCCACAACGGTAGAAAAATGTGGAATAAATTGCCTGTAATAATTGGCGAACCCCAAAAAGCGTTGGATAGCACGGAGTCCGGAGGGGCGTGGCCAATCTAAGACGGCAGAGAGTTTGTCTGGATCCATTTGTAGTCCCTGGCCAGAGACCAAATATCCTAGAAAAGGAAGAGATTGGCATTCAAACAGACATTTCTCAATTTTGGCATAGAGTTGATTGTCACGAAGTCTCTGAAGAACCATACGGACATGCTGGCGGTGTTCTTCTAGATTGGCAGAAAAAATTAGGATATCGTCCAGATATACAACAACACAGGAGTATAGCAGATCACGAAAAATTTCATTGACAAAGTCTTGGAAGACAGCAGGGGCGTTGCACAGGCCAAAGGGCATGACCAGATACTCAAAGTGTCCATCTCTGGTGTTAAACGCCGTTTTCCACTCATCCCCCTCTCTGATGCGGATGAGGTTATAGGCGCCTCTTAAGTCCAATTTAGTAAAGATGTGGGCACCTTGGAGGCGATCAAAGAGTTCAGAGATGAGGGGTAGGGGGTAGCGGTTCTTAACCGTGATTTTATTAAGACCGCGGTAGTCAATGCAAGGACGTAGGGAGCCATCTTTTTTGGACACAAAGAAAAATCCAGCTCCGGCAGGAGAGGAGGATTTACGGATAAAGCCCTTTTTTAAATTTTCCTGGACATACTCAGACATGGCAAGAGTCTCTGGGGCAGAGAGAGGATAAATTCTGCCCCGGGGTGGAGTAGTACCCGGGAGGAGGTCGATAGGGCAATCATAAGGCCTGTGAGGAGGTAGAGTCTCAGCTTGTTTTTTGCAGAAAACATCCGCGAAGTCCATATAGGCCTTAGGGAGACCGGTTACTGAGGGAACCACAGAGTCACGGCAAGGGTTACTGGGAACCGGTCTTAGACAGTCCTTGGAACAAGAGGGCCCCCAACTCTTGATCTCCCCAGTGGACCAATCCAGGGTTGGGGAATGAAGTTGAAGCCAGGGAAGTCCAAGGAGAATTTCCGAGGTGCAATTGGGGAGGACCAAAAGTTCAATCCTCTCGTGATGAGATCCGATGCTCATTAGAAGGGGCTCCGTGCGGAAGCGTATGGTACAGTCCAATCTTTCATTGTTTACACAATTGATGTAAAGGGGTCTGGCGAGACTGGTCACTGGAATGTTGAACCTGTTGACGAGAGAGGCCAAAATAAAATTTCCTGCAGATCCAGAGTCCAAGAAGGCCACGGTAGAGAAGGAGAAGGCAGAGGCAGACATCCGCACAGGCACAGTAAGACGTGGAGAAGCAGAGTAGACATCAAGGACTGTCTCACCTTTGTGCGGAGTCAGCGTACGTCTTTCCAGGCGGGGAGGACGGATAGGACAATCCCTCAGGAAGTGTTCGGTACTAGCACAGTACAGGCAGAGGTTCTCCATGCGGCGTCGTGTCCTCTCTTGAGGTGTCAGGCGAGACCGGTCGACCTGCATAGCCTCCACGGCGGGAGGCACAGGAACAGATTGCAGGGGACCAGAGGAGAGAGGAGCCGAGGAGAAGAAACGCCTCGTGCGAACAGAGTCCATATCTTGGCGGAGCTCCTGACGCCTTTCGGAAAAACGCATGTCAATGCGAGTGGCTAGGTGAATAAGTTCATGTAGATTAGCAGGAATTTCTCGTGCGGCCAGAACATCTTTAATGTTGCTGGATAGGCCTTTTTTAAAGGTCGCGCAGAGGGCCTCATTATTCCAGGACAATTCTGAAGCAAGAGTACGGAATTGTACGGCATACTCGCCAACGGAAGAATTACCCTGGACCAGGTTCAACAGGGCAGTCTCAGCAGAAGAGGCTCGGGCAGGTTCCTCAAAGACACTTCGGATTTCCGAGAAGAAGGAGTGTACAGAGGCAGTGACGGGGTCATTGCGGTCCCAGAGCGGTGTGGCCCATGACAGGGCTTTTCCGGACAGAAGGCTGACTACGAAAGCCACCTTAGACCTTTCAGTGGGAAACAGGTCCGACATCATCTCCAGATGCAGGGAACATTGGGAAAGAAAGCCACGGCAAAACTTAGAGTCCCCATCAAATTTATCCGGCAAGGATAGGCGTAGCCCAGGAGCGGCCACTCGCTGCGGAGGAGGTGCAGGAGCTGGCGGAGGAGATGACTGCTGAAGCTGTGGTAGTAACTGTTGTAGCATAACGGTCAGTTGAGACAGCTGTTGGCCTTGTTGCGCTATCTGTTGTGACTGCTGGGCGACCACCGTGGTGAGGTCAGCGACAACTGGCAGAGGAACTTCAGCGGGATCCATGGCCGGATCTACTGTCACGATGCCGGCTGGCGGGTAGTGGATCCTCTGTGCCAGAGAGGGATTGGCGTGGACCGTGCTAGTGGATTGGTTCTAAGTCACTACTGGTTTTCACCAGAGCCCGCCGCAAAGCGGGATGGTCTTGCTGCGGCGGTAGTGACCAGGTCGTATCCACTAGCAACGGCTCAACCTCTCTGGCTGCTGAAGATAGGCGCGGTACAAGGGAGTAGACAGAAGCAAGGTCGGACGTAGCAGAAGGTCGGGGCAGGCAGCAAGGATCGTAGTCAGGGGCAACGGCAGGAGGTCTGGAACACAGGCTAGGAACATACAAGGAACGCTTTCACTGGCACAATGGCAACAAGATCCGGCAGGGAAGTGCAGGGGAAGTGAGGTGATATAGGGAAGTGCACAGGTGAAGACACTAATTGGAATCACTGCGCCAATCAGCGGCGCAGTGGCCCTTTAAATCGCAAAGACCCGGCGCGCGCGCGCCCTAGGGAGCGGGGCCGCGCGCGCCGGGACAGGACCGAGGGAGAGCGAGTCAAGTACGGGAGCCGGGGTGCGCATCGCGAGCGGGCGCTACCCGCATCGCGAATCGCATCCCGGCTGGAAGCAGAATCGCAGCGCCCCGGGTAAGTGGATCTGACCGGAGCGCTGCAGCGGAGAGAGTGTAGCGAGCGCTCCGGGGAGGAGCGGGGACCCGGAGCGCTCGGCGTAACAGGGAGGCATGTGCATTTACAAAGCCTCCTGTGGTGCCAGAACAGTCGACCCCCGCACATGTGACCCCATTTTGGAAACTACACTCCTCACAGAATTTAATAAGTGGTGCAGTGAGTATTTATACCCCACTGGCATTTGACAGATCTTTGGAACAGGGGGCTGTGCAAATGAAAAATGTAATTTTATTTTTCACGGATCACTGTTCCAAAAATCTGTCAGACATCTGTGGGGCGTAAATGCTCACTGTACCCCTTATTACATTACGTGAGGGATGTAGTTTCCAAAATGGGGCCACATGTGGGGGGGTCCATTGTTCTGGCACTATGGGGGCTTTGTAAACACACGTGGCCTTCAATTCCGGACAAATTTTCTCTTCAAAATCCCAATGGCTTTCCCTCTCTTCTGAGCACTGTAGTTCGCCCGTAGAGCACTTTACATGCACATATGGGATATGTTCTTACTCAGAAGAAATGGGGTTACAAATTTTGGGGGGCTTTTTTCCTATTTTCCCTTGTGAAAATGAAAAATTTAGGGTAACACCAGCATTTTAGCAAAAACATTTTTTTTTCTCATCTTCCCATCCAACTATTTTGTCAAACACCTGTTGGGTGTTAAGGCGCACTATACCCCATGTTAAATTCCGTGAGGGGTGTAGTTTCCAAAATGGGGTCACATGTGGGTATACTTTTTTTGTGTTTATGTCAGAACTGCTGTAAAATCATCCACCCCTGTGCAAATCACCAATTTAGGCCTCACAGTGCGCTCTCACTCCTGAGCCTTGTGTGTCCGTAGAACATTTTACGCCCACATCTGGGGTATTTCCGTACTCAGGAGAAATTGCGTTACAAATTTTGGGGGTCTTTTTTTGCTTTTACCGCTTGTGAAAATAAAAAGTATGGGGCAACACCAGCATGTTAGTTTAAAAAAATAAAAAAAATGTTACACTAACAGGCTGGTGTAGAGCCCAACTTTTCCTTTTCATAAGGGGTAAAAGGAAAAAAGCCCCCCCAAATTTGTAGTGCAATTACTCCCGAGTACGGAAATACCCCATATGTGACCCTAAACTGTTTCCTTGAAATACGACAGGGCTCTGAAGTGAGAGAGTGTCATGGGCATTTGAGGACTAAATTAGGGATTGCATAGGGGTGGACATAGGGGTATTCTACGCCAGTGATTCCCAAACAGGGTGCCTCCAGCTGTTGCTAAACTCCAAGCATGCCTGGAAACACTGCCGTACGATACATTTTTCATTTTTATTGGAGAGGGGGGGGGGGGCAGTGTAAGGGGATGTATATGTTAGTGTTTTACCCTTTATTTTGTGTTAGTGTGGTGTAGTGTAGTGTTTTTAGGGTACATTCACACTGGCGGACGTTTACAGTGAGTTTACCGCTAGGAGTTTGTGTTGCGGCGAAAAATTTGCCGCAGCCCAAACTTGAAGCAGAAAACTAACTGTAAACCTGCCTGTGTGAATGTACCCTGTACATTCACATGGGGGGACATACCTCCAGCTCTTTCAAAACTACAACTCCCAGCATGTACTGACAGACCGTGCATGCTGGGAGTTGTACTTTTGCAACAGCTGGAGGCACACTGGTTGGAAAACCTTCAGTTACCTAACTCAGTATTTTCCAACCAGTGTGCCTCCAGCTTTTGCAAAACTACAACTCCCAGCATGTACTGATCGCCGAAGGGCATGCTGGGAGATGTAGTTATGCAACAGCTGGAGGTACACAACTACAACTCCCAGCATGCCCACATAGCAGTTTGCTGTCTGAGCATGCTGGGATTTGCAGTTTTGCAACATATGGAGAGCTATAGTTTAGAGACCACTGCACAGTGATCTCCAAACTGTGGACCTCCAGATGTTGCACAACTACAAATCACAGCATGCTCAGACAGCAAACTGCTATGTGAGTATGCTGGGAGTTGTAGTTTTGCAAGATCTGGAGAGTGACAGTATAGAGATCATTGTGCAGTGGTCTCATACTGTAGCTCTCCAGCTGTTGCAAAACTATAAATCCCAGAATGCCTAAACAGCTCTCTGGGCATGCTGGGAGTTGTAGTTTTTCAACATCTGGAGGGCTACAGTTTAGAGACCACTCTATAGTGGTCTCAGACTGTATTCCTCCAGATGTTGCTAGGCAACTCACCGGCTTCCGTAGGATCCACGGAGCTGCATCGCTGTCCTCTTCTTCCGTCGATCATAAAGTTGACATGCTTTTACTTTTGGAAGATAGCAGAGGGCTTCAGCAGCAATTTTCCAATTTTTCACAAAATTTTCAAAATGGAGACCCAGTTTTAGAATTTTAACAAGGGGTAAAAGGAGAGAAATCTTCCTAAAATGTGTAACCCAATTTCTCTCGAGTAAGGAAGTACCTCGTATGTGTATGTCAAGTGCTCTGTGGGTGCAATAGAGGGCTCAGAAGGGAAGGAGCGACAGTGGGATTTTGGAGAGTGAGTTTTTCTGAAATGATTTTTTTTTTTGGGGGGGGAGGCATGTCACATTTAAGAAGCCCCTATGGTGCCAAAAACAGCAACCCCCCCCCCCCCACACACACACACATGGCCTACTTTTTTGGAAACTACACCCCTCAAGGAATGTAACAAGGGGTACAGTGAGACTTAACACCCCACAGGTGTTTGAAGACTTTTCGTTAAAGTTGGATGTGTAAATTATTATTATTTTTTTCACTAAAATGCTAGTTTTCCCACAAATTTTTAATTTTTACAAGTGGTAATAGGAGAAAATGCCACCCAAAATTTGTAACCCCATCTCTTCTGAGTATGGAAATACCCCATGTGTGAACGTCAAAAGCTCTGCTGGTGCACTACAATGCTCAGAAGAGAAGGAGTCACATTTGGCTTTTGGAAAGCAAATTTTGCTGAAATGGTTTTTGGGGGGCATGTCGCTTTTAGGAAGCCCCTTTGGTGCCAGAACAGCAAAAAAAAAAAAAACACATGGCATACTTTTTTGGAAACTACACCCCTAAAGGAATGTAACAAGGGGTACAGTGAGCCTTAATACTCCACAGGTGTTTAACAAATTTCCCCTAAAGTTGGACGGGAAAATTAAACATTACATTTTTTTCACTAAAATGCTGGTGTTACCCCAAATTTTTCATTTTCACAAGGAGTAATAGGAGAAAAACCCTCACAAAATTTGTAACCCCATTTCATAGAGAATTACTCCATATGTGGATGTAAAGTGCTCTGTGGGTGAACTACAATGCTCAGAAGAGAAGGAGTGCCATTGAACTTTTGGAGAGAAAATTTGATTGGAATAGAAGTCAGGGGCCATGTGCGTTTACAAAGCCCCCGTGGTGCCAGAACAGTGGACCCCTCCCCCACATGTGACCCCATTTTGGAAACTACACCCCTCACAGAATTTAATAAGGGGTGCAGTGAGCATTTACACCCCACTGGCGTTTGACAGATCTTTGGAACAGTGGGCTGTGCAAATGAAAAATGTTATTTTTTATTTTCACAGACCACTGTTCCAAAAATCTGTGGGGTGTAAAGGCTCACTGTACCCCTTATTAAATTCTGTGAGGGGTGTAGTTTCCAAAATGGGGTCACATGTGGGGGGGGGGGGGTCACATGTGGGGGGTTCTGGCACTATGGGGGGCTTTGTAAAGGCACATGGCCCCAGGCAAAACATTAACCTTTCTAATATACTTTAAAAGTAAATTTTATTTCCTTTTTATAGAAATCATGGCTTTTAAAATCAAGGCTGAAGCACAGGCATGGACAAAGTCCAGTAAGTGAGGGTGGGCTGACACTTCTCTGTGCTGTCTCCTGTCTGATAGGACTCCTCTGTGCTGTCTCCTGTCTGATAGCACTCCTCTGTGCTCTCTCCTGTCTGATAGGACTCCTCTGTGCTCTCTCCTGTCTGATAGGACTCCTCTGTGCTCTCTCCTGTCTGATAGGACTCCTCAGTTCTCTCTCCTGTCTGATACGACTCCTCTGTGCTCTCTCCTGTCTGATAGTACTCCTCTGTGCTCTCTCCTGTCTGATAGGACTCCTCTGTGCTCTCTCCTGTCTGATAGTACTCCTCTGTGCTCCCTCCATTCTGATAGTGCTCCTCTGTGCTCTCTCCTGTCTGATAGTACTCCTCTGTGCTCTTTCCTGATAGGACTCCTCTATGCTCTCTCCTGTCTGATAGCACTCCTCAGTGCTCTCTCCTGTCTGATAGTACTCCTCTGTGCTCTCTCCTGTCTGATAGTACTCCTTTGTGTTCTCTCCTGTCTGATAGGACTCCTCTGTGCTCTCTCCTGTCTGATAGTACTCCTCTGTGCTCTCTCCTGTCTGACAGTACTCCTCTGTGCTTTCTCCTGTCTGATAATACTCATCTGTGCTCTCTCCTGTCTGATAGTACTCCTCTGTGCTCTCTCCTGTCTGATAGCACTCCTCTGTGCTCTCTCCTGTTTGATAGTACTCTTTTGTACTCTATCCTGTCTGATAGCACTCCTCTGTGCTCTCTCCTGTCTGATAGTACTCCTCTTTGCTCTCTCCTGTCTGATAGTACTCCTCTGTGCTCTCTCCTGTCTGATAGTACTTCTCTGGGCACTCTCCTGTATGATAGCACTCCTCTGTGCTCTGTCCTGCCTGATAGCACTCCTCTGTGCTCTCTCCTGTCTGATAGTACTCCTCTGTGCTCTCTCCTGTCTGATAGCACTCCTCTGTGCTCTCTCCTGTCTGATAGCACTTCTCTGTGCTCTCTCCTGTCTGATAGTACTCCTCTGTGCTCTCTCTTGTCTGATAGTACTCCTTTGTGCTCTCTCCTATCTGATAGTACTCCTCTGCACTCTCTCCTGTCTTATAGTACTCTTCTGTGCTCTCTCCTGTCTGATACGACTCCTCTGTGCTCTCTCCTGTCTGATAGCACTCCTCTGTGCCCTCTCCTGTCTGATAGTACTCCTCTGTGCCCTCTCCTGTCTGATAGTACTCCTCTGTGCCCTCTTCTGTCTGATAGTACTCCTCTGTGTTCTGTCCTGTCTGATAGTACTCATCTGTGCTCCTCTGTGCTCTCTCCTGTCTGATAGCACTCCTCTGTGCTATCTCCTGTCTGATAGCACTCCTCTGTGCTCTCTCCTGTCTGATAGTACTCCTCTGTGCTCTCTCCTGTCTGATAGTACTCCTCTGTGCTCTCTCCTGTCTGATAGTACTTCTCTGGGCACTCTCCTGTATGATAGTACTCCTCTGTGCTCTCTCCTGTCTGACAGTACTCCTCTGCACTCACTCCTGTCTGATAGCACTCCTCTGTGCTCTCTCCTGTCTGATAGCACTCCTCTGTGCTCTCTCTTGTCTGATAGTACTCCTTTGTGCTCTCTCCTATCTGATAGTACTCCTCTGCACTCTCTCCTGTCTTATAGTACTCTTCTGTGCTCTCTTCTGTCTGATACGACTCCTCTGTGCTCTCTCCTGTCTGATAGTACTCCTCTGTGCCCTCTCCTGTCTGATAGTACTCCTCTGTGCCCTCTTCTGTCTGATAGTACTCCTCTGTGTTCTTTCCTGTCTGATAGTACTCATCTGTGCTCCTCTGTGCTCTCTCCTGTCTGATAGCACTCCTCTGTGCTATCTCCTGTCTGATTGCAGTCCTCTGTGATCTCAGGGCAGGCGGCAAGGTTCAGTGGTCAGGAAACGTAGCAAACAGTACTGGTACACGGTATGGCAGAACACAGTAAGGTAACGCTTTATCTAAGGCAAGTATGCACAAAGATGTGGCAGGGAACAAGTGGAAGTGCTGGCACTTTATAGAGTCAGTGCCCAGCAATAACCAATTACCGGTGCGCTGGCCCTTCAAATTTCAGAGAGCCGGCACGCGCGTGCCCTAGGAAGCAGGCACACGCACACCGACTGTCAGGGAGGACAGAAGAGTCAGGAGTGCGGCGTCAGGGAGGACAGAAGAGTCAGGAGTGCGGCGTCAGGGGGGACAGAAGACTCAGGAGTGCAGCGGGGTAAGTATATATTAGGGGACTGAGTGCGCATGCAGCCCGGCTGCCGGGACGCGGCACTGCCCGTTCCCGGAACGGTACAGGGGATTGGGCTAGGAGTGCACCCGCAGCCAGCATGCCGGGCTGCGGCGCAACTCCTAACAAACTGTTTACTCAACAAACCATAAACAGTTTTCACAGGAAGGTCATAGAGCAGGCCAGGTCAGTACTGGATAAGAATTTGTAGCCCAGGAACAAAGCAAACCGGATTGTTTAGGCTACTTTCACACTGCCGCTGAGCTCTGCCATTACAAAATGACAGGAGTTGAGCAGAAAGAAAAAATTACTGTATGTCCCGTATTTTTCTCTGCTCAACTAGTGCAGAATACTGAACACCCTTCAGACCCCATGCAAAGTCAATGGGATCTGTCAGGATCCAACCTGTTCAGAGTCTATTAAGCACACAAAAAGAGCCTAAACGGGACAGACCTTAGCGGTAATGTGAAGGTAGCCTTACTTGTGTCTTAAACCTGAAAGTACAAGAAACCACTGACCAGCACACCAGAGCTTCCTGTGCATTGCTCCTTAGAAACAGAACACTGCAGTAGGCCAAGGAGAGACAATTTCTGCAACAAATGTGCTGAGTGTGAACATACACTTAAAGTAGAACTGTCATTATACCAACTGTTCTGTAGAACTGTTCTCATAGGAGGAATATTCCAATAACTAAACAGGGAAGCTGTGTACATGTGTCTGCATTCACAACAGCTTGTCAAGAAAGAAGTCATGGACTCCCGACTAAAAAATAAGGAGGGTCACATAATTCACATACAGGTCACTGGTATGGTAGGAGACAAGTGACAGCCACCTGTCAGGCTATCGAACTCTTGGCTCTTATTGATGATGCACCACTACTATTTCCATAGCCCGAATTTTAAGGAATTAGGACAAGTAAAGGCCAGCAGGAGACATTTGGTCTGTGATGCAAAAATATCAAACTGTCAGTGACCTTGCAAATGAGTTACCCTTCATTATAGTATTGTCTTTTGGGATGTAAACCAACATTTTACAGCTCCAAAAATCAGCAAAAGACGGTCTTTTTTCTCATAAAGTTTTATGTGTTTCAGCTGCAAAAAATAATAATAATAGCAGTTACAGTTTGTGTTAGGTCCTTTTCTTTGTCGTTTAGATGGAAAATATAGCTGCAAATACAACCGTATTTTGGCACCTATTGTAGGTTATTATTTTGAACCTAAAACATTCCAATATATGTTCCAGTCATGAGCAGACATTATTGGGGCTATAGGGGTGAATTCATCATTTATGGCCATGGAGAATGCAGGTTTAGAATACAAATGTTGTGATGGATTTGACATGCGTGTGACAAATTCATCAAATGTCACACAGCACTTGATAAATTTATCGCACAGTCAAATCACCTCAGCATGGTGCCAGTTTAAATGCTTTCATAGTGCTGGTGGAAGATATTCTGAGTTAGTGTGTAAAAAAGGTCATGGGTGACAAATTTGTAACTTTTTCCAAAAAGTTGCACTTGATAAATCACTAACCACTGCAAAAACTCTTCTAAAGCTATCCACAATGGGGTTATGGTTTTAAAATGCTCAACATGAAAAGTCCCACGAAGACAGGCTGCAACAATTGTTTGTTGCTGCAACAATTTATGTGACAAATTTAGATAGGATAAAGGTTTGATGAATTCCCGACATAGTATAGTAAACTATAGCCCGGTAAACTGCAAAGAGTTCTTCAAGAAAAAACATACTAAAAGGAAAAACAAAAACAGCTTTTTTTGACACATAGCCTTAGAATTCATGTACATGGCAGTGTTAAAGCCATTAAAGCTTTGTTTGTATAACACCATAATAGGGCTTCTAAAGACCTGTGCATAACCGCTTTAGAGTACCTACAAATTTCATACATAATGGGCCTCATTTACTAAGAGTTTCGGGTTTTTTACTAGTGGGAAAAGTTGTTTCAGACATGCAGGATTCCTCTCTATTCACTATTCACTATTGGGAAAAGTCTGGAACATTTTCTGACCAACTTTTTCTATGTCGATATTTCCATCCATTTACCCACAGGATTTTCTGTGAATTCCATAGTAAATCGGTCGGGTTGTGAAATCACACCCCTTTTTGTCTGACCACGCACCCTTTTGCAATAGACCACGCCCCTTTTTCGGGTTTGTCGGATTTTTCAGGCGCACACTGGCGCAGACATGTCTCGGACAAAATAAACAGACAAAAACTGGTCGGTTTCAGCTTAGTAAATGAGTCCCAATGTACGTTCCCATGTTGCGTATGCACAGCCTATTTTGCTGCGTGTCTGTGACTGTATTGTTTCTACCCATTGAAATCAATGGGTAGCAAAATCAGCTGCAGAGAATACGCAGCAAAATACACTGCGGATATGCCAGGTGGGACCGCACCCTACAGCGATTTCTGCTGTGTGAACATAGCCTAAGGCATACAGAGGTTTTTCTGTCTGATTTTGAACAGAAAAATTTCTTCTTGGCGAGAATATCACAGCACACAAAAGAGTCTGACAAAGCTTGTGCAGTACAGCTCTGTACTAAAGAGGCCATACAGTCTCTATGCACTGCCATACAAGCTTTCTGACAGTGTGCATAAGGTTCCATGGAATGATTCCTAAATTAGGCAGCTGTGAGCTGTTCACCACCAAGTAAAATAGCCAAGATTCAAGGAAAGTCCTTACAATCACTTGTATTGCCAGGCAATTAATCTTTTAGGGTACACTCACCTATACTGCATTCACTGCGGGAAATCTGCAGCAGATTTTGAAACCCATTGACTATGTAAGCTCCTGGACTGTTTCCAGCTGGCCTTTATAAAAACTGTCTTTAACGAAGCTTGTTTTTATGACTGTAGTTATGTATTTTCATGTAATACTGGCAAGAGTTGTTACGCCTAGCGCTCCGGGTCCCCGCTCCTCCCCGGAGCGCTCACGGCGTCTCTCTCCCCGCAGCGCCCCGGTCAGTCCCGCTGACCGGGAGCGCTGCACTGTCATGGCCGTCGGGGATGCGATTCGCACAGCGGGACGCGCCCGCTCGCGAATCGCATCCCAGGTCACTTACCCGTCCCGGTCCCCTGCTGTCATGTGCTGGCGCGCGCGGCTCCGCTCTCTAGGGCGCGCGCGCGCCAGCTCTCTGCGGCTTAAAGGGCCAGCGCACCAATGATTGGTGCCTGGCCCAATTAGCTTAATTGGCTCCCATCTGCTCCCTGCCTTTATCTGACCTCCTCCCATGCACTCCCTTGCCGGATCTTGTTGCCTTGTGTGAGGGAACTATCTTGTTGCCTTGTGTGAGGGAAAGTTTTATGTGTTTCAGCTGCAAAAAATAATAATAATAGCAGTTACAGTTTGTGTTAGGTCCTTTTCTTTGTCGTTTAGATGGAAAATATAGCTGCAAATACAACCGTATTTTGGCACCTATTGTAGGTTATTATTTTGAACCTAAAACATTCCAATATATGTTCCAGTCATGAGCAGACATTATTGGGGCTATAGGGGTGAATTCATCATTTATGGCCATGGAGAATGCAGGTTTAGAATACAAATGTTGTGATGGATTTGACATGCGTGTGACAAATTCATCAAATGTCACACAGCACTTGATAAATTTATCGCACAGTCAAATCACCTCAGCATGGTGCCAGTTTAAATGCTTTCATAGTGCTGGTGGAAGATATTCTGAGTTAGTGTGTAAAAAAGGTCATGGGTGACAAATTTGTAACTTTTTCCAAAAAGTTGCACTTGATAAATCACTAACCACTGCAAAAACTCTTCTAAAGCTATCCACAATGGGGTTATGGTTTTAAAATGCTCAACATGAAAAGTCCCACGAAGACAGGCTGCAACAATTGTTTGTTGCTGCAACAATTTATGTGACAAATTTAGATAGGATAAAGGTTTGATGAATTCCCGACATAGTATAGTAAACTATAGCCCGGTAAACTGCAAAGAGTTCTTCAAGAAAAAACATACTAAAAGGAAAAACAAAAACAGCTTTTTTTGACACATAGCCTTAGAATTCATGTACATGGCAGTGTTAAAGCCATTAAAGCTTTGTTTGTATAACACCATAATAGGGCTTCTAAAGACCTGTGCATAACCGCTTTAGAGTACCTACAAATTTCATACATAATGGGCCTCATTTACTAAGAGTTTCGGGTTTTTTACTAGTGGGAAAAGTTGTTTCAGACATGCAGGATTCCTCTCTATTCACTATTCACTATTGGGAAAAGTCTGGAACATTTTCTGACCAACTTTTTCTATGTCGATATTTCCATCCATTTACCCACAGGATTTTCTGTGAATTCCATAGTAAATCGGTCGGGTTGTGAAATCACACCCCTTTTTGTCTGACCACGCACCCTTTTGCAATAGACCACGCCCCTTTTTCGGGTTTGTCGGATTTTTCAGGCGCACACTGGCGCAGACATGTCTCGGACAAAATAAACAGACAAAAACTGGTCGGTTTCAGCTTAGTAAATGAGTCCCAATGTACGTTCCCATGTTGCGTATGCACAGCCTATTTTGCTGCGTGTCTGTGACTGTATTGTTTCTACCCATTGAAATCAATGGGTAGCAAAATCAGCTGCAGAGAATACGCAGCAAAATACACTGCGGATATGCCAGGTGGGACCGCACCCTACAGCGATTTCTGCTGTGTGAACATAGCCTAAGGCATACAGAGGTTTTTCTGTCTGATTTTGAACAGAAAAATTTCTTCTTGGCGAGAATATCACAGCACACAAAAGAGTCTGACAAAGCTTGTGCAGTACAGCTCTGTACTAAAGAGGCCATACAGTCTCTATGCACTGCCATACAAGCTTTCTGACAGTGTGCATAAGGTTCCATGGAATGATTCCTAAATTAGGCAGCTGTGAGCTGTTCACCACCAAGTAAAATAGCCAAGATTCAAGGAAAGTCCTTACAATCACTTGTATTGCCAGGCAATTAATCTTTTAGGGTACACTCACCTATACTGCATTCACTGCGGGAAATCTGCAGCAGATTTTGAAACCCATTGACTATGTAAGCTCCTGGACTGTTTCCAGCTGGCCTTTATAAAAACTGTCTTTAACGAAGCTTGTTTTTATGACTGTAGTTATGTATTTTCATGTAATACTGGCAAGAGTTGTTACGCCTAGCGCTCCGGGTCCCCGCTCCTCCCCGGAGCGCTCACGGCGTCTCTCTCCCCGCAGCGCCCCGGTCAGTCCCGCTGACCGGGAGCGCTGCACTGTCATGGCCGTCGGGGATGCGATTCGCACAGCGGGACGCGCCCGCTCGCGAATCGCATCCCAGGTCACTTACCCGTCCCGGTCCCCTGCTGTCATGTGCTGGCGCGCGCGGCTCCGCTCTCTAGGGCGCGCGCGCGCCAGCTCTCTGCGGCTTAAAGGGCCAGCGCACCAATGATTGGTGCCTGGCCCAATTAGCTTAATTGGCTCCCATCTGCTCCCTGCCTTTATCTGACCTCCTCCCATGCACTCCCTTGCCGGATCTTGTTGCCTTGTGCCAGTGAAAGCGTTTAGTGTGTCCAAAGCCTGTGTACCTGAACTTCTGCTACCCATCCTGACTACGAACCTTGCCGCCTGCCCCCGACCTTCTGCTACGTCTGACCTTGCCTCTGCCTAGTCCTTCTGTCCCACGCCTTCTCAGCAGTCAGCGAGGTAGAGCCGTTGCTAGTGGATACGACCTGGTTGCTACTGCCGCAGCAAGACCATCCCGCTTTGCGGCGGGCTCTGGTGAAAACCAGTAGCCGCTTAGAACCGGTCCACTAGCACGGTCCACGCCAATCCCTCGCTGACACAGAGGATCCACTACCTGGAAGCCGAATCGTGACAGTAGATCCGGCCATGGATCCCGCTGAGGTGCCGCTGCCAAGTC
Organism: Hyla sarda; assembly: GCF_029499605.1. Classification (NCBI taxonomy): domain Eukaryota; kingdom Metazoa; phylum Chordata; class Amphibia; order Anura; family Hylidae; genus Hyla; species Hyla sarda. The sequence continues at coordinate 107,469,336 of NC_079195.1, forward strand.
TCGCTGATCTTCCCACGGTGGTCGCTCAGCAATCGCAGCAGATTGCCCAACAAGGACAGCAGCTGTCGCAGTTGACTGCCATGTTACAGCAACTTCTGCCTCTGCTACAGCAGCAACCATCTCCTCCGCCAGCTCCTGCACCTCCTCCGCAGCGAGTGGCCGCTCCTAACCTCCGCTTGTCCCTGCCGGACAAATTTGATGGGGACTCTAAACTCTGCCGTGGATTTTTGTCTCAGTGTTCCCTGCATATGGAGATGTTGTCGGACTTGTTTCCTTCAGAACGGTCTAAGGTGGCGTTCGTAGTAAGCCTTCTTTCAGGAAAGGCCTTGTCTTGGGCCACACCGCTCTGGGACCGCAATGATCCTGCCACAGCCACAGTCCAGGCCTTCTTCGCTGAACTCCGGAGTGTCTTCGAGGAGCCAGCCCGAGCTTCTTCTGCCGAGACTGCCCTGTTGAACCTGGTCCAGGGTAATTCTTCAGTGGGCGAGTACGCCATCCAATTTCGTACTCTTGCCTCCGAGTTATCATGGAATAACGAGGCTCTCTGCGCGACCTTTAAAAAAGGCCTATCCAGTCGCATCAAGGATGTGCTGGCCGCACGAGAGATTCCTGCCAACCTCCAAGAACTCATCCATTTGGCTACCCGCATTGACATGCGTTTTTCTGAGCGACACCAAGAGCACCGCCAGGAAAAAGACTTAGATCTCTGGGCACCTCTCCCACAGTATCCGTTGCAATCTACGCCTGGGCCTCCCGCCGAGGAGGCCATGCAAGTGGATAAGTCTCGCCTGACCCAGGAAGAGAGGAATCGCCGTAGGGAAGAAAATCTCTGTCTGTACTGTGCCAGTACCGAGCATTTCTTGGTGGATTGCCCTATCCGTCCTCCACGCCTGGGAAACGCACGCACGCACCCAGCTCACGTGGGTGTGGCATCTCTTGGTTCTAAGTCTTCTTCTCCACGTCTCACGGTGCCCGTGCGGATTTCTCCTACAGCCAACTCCTCCCTCTCAGCCGTGGCCTGCTTGGACTCTGGTGCCTCCGGGAATTTTATTTTGGAGTCCTTTGTTAATAAATTCAGCATCCCGGTGACCCGTCTCGCCAAACCGCTCTACATTTCCGCGGTCAACGGAGCCAGATTGGACTGCACCGTGCGTTACCGCACAGAACCCCTCCTGATGTCTATCGGACCCCACCACGAAAGGATTGAGTTCTTCATTCTCCCCAGCTGTACCTCTGAGGTCCTCCTCGGTCTGCCATGGCTCCGGCTTCATTCCCCCACCCTTGATTGGACCACCGGGGAGATAAAGAACTGGGACTCTGCCTGCCATAGGAAGTGCCTCTCCCCCCCTCCCAGTCCCGTCAGGCAAACCTCTGTGCCTCCTCATGGCCCCCGTCCTGGTGTCACACTGCCCCGTGCCAGGCTTCGCCCTCTGCCCTCCCTCCCCATTCCCACTCCTGCTGTACTGCCTGCCGTTGAGGAAACCCTCCATTCTTTCCCGGTGTCCTCATCCCAGGGGAGGCAGTTACCGGTCAAAGAAAAGGGGAGACCTAAGGGGGGGGGGGTACTGTTACGCCTAGCGCTCCGGGTCCCCGCTCCTCCCCGGAGCGCTCACGGCGTCTCTCTCCCCGCAGCGCCCCGGTCAGTCCCGCTGACCGGGAGCGCTGCACTGTCATGGCCGTCGGGGATGCGATTCGCACAGCGGGACGCGCCCGCTCGCGAATCGCATCCCAGGTCACTTACCCGTCCCGGTCCCCTGCTGTCATGTGCTGGCGCGCGCGGCTCCGCTCTCTAGGGCGCGCGCGCGCCAGCTCTCTGCGGCTTAAAGGGCCAGCGCACCAATGATTGGTGCCTGGCCCAATTAGCTTAATTGGCTCCCATCTGCTCCCTGCCTTTATCTGACCTCCTCCCATGCACTCCCTTGCCGGATCTTGTTGCCTTGTGCCAGTGAAAGCGTTTAGTGTGTCCAAAGCCTGTGTACCTGAACTTCTGCTACCCATCCTGACTACGAACCTTGCCGCCTGCCCCCGACCTTCTGCTACGTCTGACCTTGCCTCTGCCTAGTCCTTCTGTCCCACGCCTTCTCAGCAGTCAGCGAGGTAGAGCCGTTGCTAGTGGATACGACCTGGTTGCTACTGCCGCAGCAAGACCATCCCGCTTTGCGGCGGGCTCTGGTGAAAACCAGTAGCCGCTTAGAACCGGTCCACTAGCACGGTCCACGCCAATCCCTCGCTGACACAGAGGATCCACTACCTGGAAGCCGAATCGTGACAAGAGTTTTAACATTAGTAAGGTGATGTAACCATATAAGCCTAAAAAGTGTTTATTCAAGGCATCTATCCAAATTCATAAAGCCTTTTACTGTATGTCTTTAACATTGTTGAATATTAGCAAAAATTACATTGTTTTTCCAGGCTGGAGAACATTTATTATAGGTATTAAATACACTCATGTGGCAAATGTACTACTGTAAAAAGCTGTATAAGAACTTTTATTTTTCTTTTAATACTCACAACATTTTCTGTTTTGCTGGGACTCTGAAAATAAACTCTGGATGTCATAAAGTTGCAAAAAGATTTTATCATAAAATGATAAAAATGATAAAAAGGGGTGCCTAAAACTTAACTTTTAATACCTATCAATAAGATACACCAAAATGATATAGTGCACAAAAGACCACAACCATATCAATACAAACATAGCCGGTTAAAAAACAAGTGTAATTCAGCATATTAGTAGAAGTTTGCAGCCAACTACAAATCCCAGCAATTTACAAATCCCAACGTGTCTCTGCCAATTTTGATTGGCTTCCTCAGGGGATAATAAAATACAGTTGTGAATACTAATGGATTTAACAGTCCACCAGTAGGTTATTATAATGCTTATAAATATGCCAAACAGTATAAAGCAACTCCCAGGTTAAGCAGAGCTTTATCTATATGCATACATTATTTAGAAAAGATTTATAAATGTGGTCTGGAGTACGGTACCCTTGGAGTATGGCAACATCTATGTATACCCCTCTATACAGCAGTGACAATGGTCTCCGGCACCTATAAATAAAGAACACACAAGAATAGAGGGCTTTAAGTAACATATATCACCAGATCCCTTCCTATATGTATGGTGCATCTTGTCACACTTAAGGCCATAAAAGATCCAATACCTGTTAAAAGAAAAATGCCTGTTACGCCGAGCGCTCCGGGTCCCCGCTCCTCCCCGGAGCGCTCGCTACACTCTCTCCGCTGCAGCGCTCCGGTCAGATCCACTGACCCGGGGCGCTGCGATTCTGCTGCCAGCCGGGATGCGATTCACGATGCGGGTAGCGCCCGCTCGCGATGCGCACCCCGGCTCCCGTACCTGACTCGCTCTCCCTCGGTCCTGTCCCGGCGCGCGCGGCCCCGCTCCCTAGGGCGCGCGCGCGCCGGGTCTTTGCGATTTAAAGGGCCACTGCGCCGCTGATTGGCGCAGTGATTCCAATTAGTGTCTTCACCTGTGCACTTCCCTATATCACCTCACTTCCCCTGCACTTCCCTGCCGGATCTTGTTGCCATTGTGCCAGTGAAAGCGTTCCTTGTATGTTCCTAGCCTGTGTTCCAGACCTCCTGCCATTGCCCCTGACTACGATCCTTGCTGCCTGCCCCGACCTTCTGCTACGTCCGACCTTGCTTCTGTCTACTCCCTTGTACCGCGCCTATCTTCAGCAGCCAGAGAGGTTGAGCCGTTGCTAGTGGATACGACCTGGTCACTACCGCCGCAGCAAGACCATCCCGCTTTGCGGCGGGCTCTGGTGAAAACCAGTAGTGACTTAGAACCGATCCACTAGCACGGTCCACGCCAATCCCTCTCTGGCACAGAGGATCCACTACCTGCCAGCCGGCATCGTGACAATGCCCCATCACTTTGATTGTTCCAAGGTACCTAAAAAAGAAAAGACTACCGCACATAGAGCAGCTTGGTGGCTTACTCACAGTTAAACTGCTGGTCAGAAGTTCTCCACAGTGGAGCACCTACCCACAGTGACGGGGAGCTGTATGTTACTGACAGCTACTCGGCGCTCACACTCGTGGAGCCGGCGTCTGATGTCATATCCTGTTTCCGGTCCACTACGTCAGCATACCACGCCCCCATTGTGACGTTGCAGCAGTGCGAAGGAATTCGCTGTGTGTAGTGTGAAAGTTCCGTCCAGATTACTGCGCGTGCGCGGAGAAGTAGATTGATCTCAATGCAACCAGATATATAAGATGTTATATCATTAAGTTCCCGTAAAGTGGAGCTCATGACGAAATCCACATATAGGGTTTACAAGTATACACCATGGCACTGAACGAATACCCCAAGCATCCCACCCCAATCAAAGGAATGCACAATTTTCAGCTAAGGTAGGTATCAAAGTCAGTGCCAGCCTCCTACTTGGCCTAACCAGTGCTAGACTAGACAGTGGGTCTATCTCAAGGTCTCCACTGCCTTCCTAAAATACCACTGTATAGGGGAGCCACATCCCTACAATCAGCATCAACTTAAAAATGAAAATTGAAATAACAGTTGGGAATTATGTTAGAGAAAGCAGGAGAAATTTAGTTGGTCATTGAGTCCTTTAGGGGACATGGTACCCATCTCATGTATCCAACGACATTCTTTTTGCAACAATAACCAATCAAAATCTCCTTCTCTCGCTGATGGATAAAGTCTCTCAAGACCAAAAAATTGCACTTCCCTTACATTCCCAGCATGTCTATCATTGATGTGCTAGCCAGTGATGTGTCACATTTGTTTCTTATGTCTCCTAAATGTTCACGTACTTGTTTCTGAAAGATTCTAAGGGTGCGTTCACACTACGGAATTCCCACGGAATTCCATGAGCGGAACTCTGCGGTGTGAACTTAACATTAGTGTGAATGGGTCCCGGCGACGGACAATTCCACTCCTGAAATTGTTCTGCGCAAAGAAAGAACATGTTCATTCTTTGCACGGATTCCGCGAGCACTGCATAGCCGTCAATGGTGTCAGCTCAGTGCCCCGCGGCCCTAGCGCCAAAGTATCTTCGGTGGCGACCGCCAGGCGGAATTCAGCGAGCGGATATTCCGCAGTGTGAACGCACCCTAAGAGTTTTACCAATATAGTGCATACCACATTAACACTCCATATAAATAACAGATGGTTTGCCACAGTTGATAAAGTCCCTTATAACAAATCTTTTCCCTGTTGTTTTGTTCATGAAGCATTTCGTTTTTTTTTTCACATTGGGACATGCCTTACACCTCCCACAGGGAAAGCTCCCCTTCGGTAAAGGGAACCTTTCCAACCAGGTCCGACCTACTGTTTTGTCTGATGTCAAGTGACTGTAGGTAAGTATGTCTCCAATGTTGCATCCTCTCCTATAAATAATCTGTGGATAATCAGGGACAATGTCACTAATATCCTGATCCATTTTTAAGATACTCCAGTGCTTATTCAGTATCTCCCTCATGGCTGATCAAACTTAGCTATAATAAGTGCCATATTATTGGTCTCTTCTTTTTTTGGGGGGGATAAGTAAAGACTCCCTGGGTGTGCTCACAGCTTGTCTATATGCTGATGTTAACACATATCCTGGATACCCCCTTTCCATAAACCGGCTCCTTAAATCGTTAGCCTCTCGTACAAAGTCATGATGATCAGAGCAGTTCCTCCTGAAGCAGAGATACTGCCTCCTCGGGATACCCCGTTTAAGGGGTCCCGGGTGTCAGCTCTCCCACCTCAGGAGACTATTGGTGGCAGTTACAAGACAAAAACCTCTAAGGAAAGTGGACTTCAGGCGCTAAAGGACCAGACAACGAGGAGACAGTAAAACATTTATTCCCAGTATGCAACACGTTTCGCGCATGTGCGCTTCATCAGGCATGTGGACAGGGGAACAGGAAGCACTTATATACACACCAAACATAAAAGACAAAAGATTAACCCCTCATTGTCAGGACAATCATCCAATGGGGGAATAACAGATAATAACAAAGATTAACCCTGTGCTGTCCTAGGTTAACCAATGGCTAAAACCACAACAGTAAAAAAAAGTGCACCTTATAAAGGTGCTAAAGTGCACTAGCTGTAAAACTCAAAAATTGCACTGTCCAATAAAGTGCATACAGTAAATTAAAAAACACACACAAAATGAATAAAAACCAAAAAGACAATATCAATAAAATACATAAAATTGTTAAAAAAATTATTAAATCAGCGGGTGTTCTCAATGGTTTTGTTTAGTCTGTTCGTAAATAAAGTGCATAATTTGAAGATCCAAAATGATTCCCGGTTGATAAGTTTTCGATATCTATTAGGTACATCGCCGGGAATCATTTCCAAAATTTGGACCTTCAAACAATCAGTCTTGCTTTGCACTGTCATAAAATGGCGTGACACACTGTGTAATAAATACCCATTTCTTATATTGGAACGATGCTTATTCATACGGGCGCGAATGGGCTGGATAGTCCGGCCAACATATTGTAAAAGACAGTCACAGGATAATAAATAAATAACGAAGGAACTATCACAACAGTAAGAACCCTTAATATAAAATATATCGTTAGTAACCGCTGGTTTAAAGGAGCAATCCCACAGCAAAGACACCTTGGTTTATTGCACTTGTACATCCCACGGTCCTTTGGAGGGACAGTGGAAATAGGTGTAGATCTAAGTCTGCTGGGGGCCACTAGATTTCGTAAATTCATTGATCTTCTAAACGTGACCCCAGGATGTACCGGAATGACATTTCTTAAAACCGGGTCGTCACATACAATTGGCCAGTGTTTGTTTAAAATATCTTTGATGGTATTTGCAGCACAATGAAAATTAGTAATAAAATTATACTTAAAATCAAAAGATACAAAATGTTTTACTGTTCTCGCTGGTCCTATTAGCACTGACTGACACTAATTCTTTTTGTGGTAAATGTTTAACTTTATTGTAGGCTTTAGAAAGTAATGTTGTAGGGTACCCCTTACTCTTGAATCGTTCCTTCAGAGTGCGAGCTTGTCTAAAAAAATCAGAATCCAAAGTGCAATTTTTACGAATGCGTAGATACTGGCCGTATGGAACATTTCTAAGCCATTTAGGGTACTGTGCACTTGAAAAATCTAAAAAACTATTCACATCTACGCTCTTAAAATAGGTTTCTGTAAAAATCACTCCATCCTCATTTTTCTTAATTAGAAGATCTTAAAACTCAATTTGGGTATCAGAAAAATGGGGAGTGAATTTCAAGCCCCAAGTATTGCTATTAAGGTAAGTGACAAATGAGTCGGCTTGTTCAGGGGACCCCAACCAGATAAAAAACAGATCATCAATGTATCTCCTATAAAAGGCGATACATTGTTTAAAATCAAGGGACTGTGCAATGTAATGGCACTCGAATCGCCCCATTAACAAATTAGCATAACTTGGGGCAAAACGAGTCCCCATTGTACAGCCCCTTGTCTGCCTATATAACGTGCCGTCAAAGGAAAATACATTATGTTTCAAAATAAAGTGCATTGCATCGATCAAAAAGGTAGACTGTACCTTATCAAGACCATCATCTAACAAAAAGGTATCCTCCATTGCTCTTAGACCCAGATCGGTAGAGATATTAGAATAAAGTGAACAGACATCTAGGGTGAGAAAAGAAAAATGTGAAGGAAAAGAAATAGAATGTAACTCATTAATGAGTTGGGTAGAATCCCTTAAATAAGATGGAAGACTAAGTACATAGTTTTGTAAAAATATATCAATAAAATGAGAAAGAATGCAAGTAATAGACCCAATAGATATTGTCTTTGGTTTTTATTCATTTTGTGTGTGTTTTTTAATTTACTGTATGCACTTTATTGGACAGTGCAATTTTTGAGGTTTACAGCTAGTGCACTTTTGCACCTTTATAAGGTGCACTTTTTTTTTGCTGTTGTGGGGTTAGCCATTGGTTAACCTAGGACAGCGCAGGGTTAATCTTTGTTATTTCCTGTTATTCCCCCATTGGATGATTGTCCTGACAAAGAGGGGTTAATCTTTTGTCTTTTATGTTTGGTGTGTATATAAGTGCTTCCTGTTCCCCTGTCCACATGCCTGATGAAGCACACATGTGCGAAACGCGTTGCATACTGGGAATAAATGTTTTACTGTCTCCACGTTGTCTGGTCCTTTAGCGCCTGAAGTCCACTTTCCTTGGAGGTTTGGTCTTGTAATTGCTACACCGGTGGCACGGCAGCAGTGGAACATTGTTACATACCTTCACCCAAGTTGTGCTGGCCCATGCACAACTTGTTCTGGTAAGTGCTACTATCATCTAGTGTCTTACTTTGATTTGGCAATATTACACCATGGAGCGCTCCTTTTTCTATTGGTGGCAGTAGCTTTCCTAAATATTGACATATTTAGACTACCATCTTAATTTTTTTGGATGCCGATATCCAAAAACAAAAGAGCTTCCACTTTTACTTCAAAGGTAAAGAATAAACCCAACTGATTAGAATTGAGAGATGCCAAATATTCCTTCGGTAGGGCATCGAAGGTGGGGACAATTGTTTCTTTCGGAAGAAGGAATTCTTTTTCTTGGTCACTACCGTATTTATCGGGGTATACCACGCACCCTCATTTTTCGAAGGAAATTTGGGTAAAAAATTTTTTTTTTTACCCAAATATCCTTGTTAAAATGAGGATGCGTGTGTGAGTGGGTATACCTCAATAAAACAGTTTCTGGCCCTGCAGAAGCCACTTTAGTTCAATTATTTAAATCATTGAACTGAGGCGGACTGTGGCCTTAGTCCTGCCGCCTGATTCTGTCCCCTATCCCCCGTTTTATAGTCACATGTCACTATCACTGTCCCACTGCTGCCCGATTCCCTCACCGTCCTCGGGTTGCATGTCCCGCCGATGCCGATTCCATCCTGGTGACCGCGCTCTTTATGGTCCTGCAGCGTCCTTATCTGTCACTGTGCGCTGCGCACAAGTGACGTCCTCAATGCGACATCACTCATCAGTCAGTGGATGACGCACAGTGACAGATAAGGATGCTGCAGGACCATAATAAGCGCGGTCACCAGGATGGAATCGGGCATCGGCAGGACATGCAACCCGAGGACGGTAAGGGAATCGGGCATTGGCGGGACATGCAACCCGAGGACGGTGAGGGAATCGGGCATCGGCGGGACATGCAACCCGAGTACGGGGAGGGAATCGGGCAGCGACAGGGACAGGACTTGGCTTGTGTTAGTATTTCCATTAGTTTGTGTCTATACGCTTGAGTGGGGTCATGAGGTAACACCTTATATGTATTTTTATCATCCAGTAATCTCTGACATATCTTAATATATTGCTGATGATTCATCACCACCATGTTTCCCTCCTTGTCGGCCTTTTTAATAATAAGATTGTTATTATTCTGTAATTTCTTAAGTTCTCTTCTCTCAGTACTGGAAAGATTAGTCCTTATCTCAGTTAACGGTGGCAAAGACAGTGAGCTCACATCTGTGGTCGTCAAACACCTGTGGGGTGTTAAGGCTCACTGTACCCCTTGTTACGGTCCCTGAGGGATGTAGTTTCCAAAATAGTATGCCATGTGGGGAGTTTTTTTTACTGTCCTGACACCATAGGGCTTCCTAAATGGGACATGCCCCCCAAAAACCAATACAGCAAAATTTGCTTTCCAAAAGCCAAATGTAACTCCTTCTCTTCTGAGCATTGTAGTGCGCCCGCAGTGCACTTGACGTCCATACATGGGGTATTTTCATACTCAGAAGAGATGGAGTTACAAATTTTGTGGGGCATTGTCTCCTATTGCCCCTTGTAAAAAAAAAAAATTTGGGGAAAACCAGCATTTTAGTGTAAAAAAAAATATTATTTACACATCCAACTTTAACGAAAAGTCGTCAAACACTTGTGGGGTGTTAAGGTTCCCTGTACCCCTTGTTACATTCCTTGAGGGGTGTAGTTTGCATAATAGTATGCCATGTTGTTTTTTTTTATTTTTATTTGCTGTCCTTGCACCATAGGGGCTTCCTAAATGGGACATGCACCCCAAAAACCATTTCAGCAAAATTTGCTTTCCAAAAGCCATTGTGAGCATTGTAGTGCGCCCGCAGTGCGCTTGACGTCCATAAATGGGGTGTTTTCATACTCAGAAGAGGCGGGGTTGCAAATTTTGGGGGGGCATTTTCTCCTGTTACCCCTTGTAAAAATTTAAAATTTGGGGGAAAACCAGCACTTCAGTGAAAAAAATAATAATTCACACATCCAACTTTAACGAAATGTTGTCAAATACCTGTGGGGTGTTAAGGCTCACTGTACCCCTTGTTACATTCCTTGAGGGGTGTAGTTTCCAAAGTAGCATGCAATGTGTTTATTTTTATTTATTTTTTTGCTGTTCTGGCACCATAGATGCTTCCTAAATGTGACATGCCCCCCCAAAAACCATTTTAGAAAAACTCACTCTCCAAAATACCATTGTTGCTTCTTCCCTTCTGAGCCATGTAGTGTACACACAGAGCACTTGACATACACATATGAGATATTTCCTTATTCAAGAGAAATTGGGTTAAAAATTTTAGGAAGATTTCTCTCATTTTAACCCTTGTAAAAATTCTAAAACGGGGTCTACAAGAACATGCAAGTGTAAAAAATGAAGATTTAGAATTTTCTCCTTCATTTTTCGGCTATTCCTGTGAAACACATAAAGGGTTAACACACTTACTAAATGTCATTTTGAATACTTTGAGGGGTGCATTTTTTTTAATAATGGGGTCATTTGTGGGATATTTCCAATATGAAGGCCCTTCAAATCAACTTCAAAACTGAACTGGTCCCTGAAAAATTCCGATTTTGAAAATGTGAAAAATTGGAAATTGCTGCTAAACTTTGAAGCCCTCTGATGTCTTCCGAAAGTAAAAACATGTCAACTTTATGATGCAAACATTTTTTTTAAGTGGTCATAACTTTATGTTGACAACTCGCTAAGCATTCAATTTCTTGCAAATCTACACCAGCCCTGACCTGAAGTGAAATTGTTTAACTACACTACCAATGATAAATTCCCCCATCGTATCTGCCAAAATATAGTGACATAGATAATAACTGTGAGACAATGGACAATAGATTTACTGTGTATCTTCACTTGATGAATTTTACTCTAATGAAGTGTTTAACCCCTTAAGGACGTAGGACGTAAATGTACGTCCTGGTGAGGTGTTACTTAACGCACCAGGACGTACATTTACGTCCTAAGCATAACCGCGGGCATCGGAGCGATGCCCGTGTCATGCGCGGCTGATCCCGGCTGCTGATCGCAGCCAGGGACCCGCCGGCAATGGCCGACGCCCGCGATCTCGCGGGTGTCCGCCATTAACCCCTCAGGTGCCCGGGATCAATACAGATCCCGGCATCTGCGGCAGTTCGCGATTTAAATGAACGATCGGATCGCCCGCAGCGCTGCTGCGGGGATTCGATCATTCATAACGCCGCACGGAGGTCCCCTCTCCTTCCTCCGTGCAGCTCCCGGCGTCTCCTGCTCTGGTCTGTGATCGAGCAGACCAGAGCAGGAGATGACCGATAATACTGATCTGTTCTATATCCTATACATAGAACAGATCAGTAATAGCAATCATGGTATTGCTATGAAGAGTCCCCTATGGGGACTATTCAAGTGTAAAAAAAAAGTAAAAAAATGTAAAAGTAAAAGTAAAAAAAAAGTGAAAAATCCCCTCCCCCAATAAAAAAAGTAAAACGTCCGTTTTTTCCTATTTTACCCCCAAAAAGCGTAAAAAACATTTTTATAGACATATTTGGTATTGCCGCATGCGTAAATGTCCGAACTTTTAAAATAAAATGTTAATGATCCCGTATGGTGAACGGCGTGAACGAAAAAAAATAAAAAAAGTCCAAAATTCCTACTTTTTTTATACATTTTATTAAAAAAAAATTATAAAAAATGTATTAAAAGTTTTTTATATGCAAATGTGGTATCAAAAAAAAGTACAGATCATGGCGCAAAAAATGAGCCCCCATACCGCCGCTTATACGAAAAAATAAAAAAGTTAGAGGTCATCAAAATAAAGGGATTATAAACGTACTAATTTGGTTAAAAAGTTTTTGATTTTTTTTAAGCGCAACAATAATATAAAAGTATATAATAATGGGTATCATTTTAATCGTATTGACCCTCAGAATAAAGAACACATGTCATTTGTACCATAAATTGTACGGCATGAAAACAAAACCTTCCAAAATTAGCAAAATTGCATTTTTCGTTTTAATTTCCCCACAAAAATAGTGTTTTTTGGTTGCGCCATACATTTTATGATATAATGAGTGATGTCATTACAAAGGACAACTGGTCGCGCAAAAAACAAGCCCTCATACTAGTCTGTGAATGAAAATATAAAAGAGTTATGATTTTTAGAAGGCGAGGAGGAAAAAATGAAAACGTAAAAATTTAATTGTCTGAGTCCTTAAGGCCAAAATGGGCTGAGTCCTTAAGGTATTAAAGAAAACGGGTCACCTCTTTTGATAAGTCTGCAAATACTTGTATAGCTCATGAAATAACAATGTTACACTATCTGTGCCATTACTCTTTTATTCCTCCTGAACTTGCATGAATAAATTGACAACTAAATGTTACAATTCCCCTTGGCAATTGGACAGGGAGGGCATATCCCAATTACAATTGGAATGCTTATACCCAGTTGTGATTCATACATTTCTAGGTAAAATAACAGTGGAATAGCAGAAACATTCTTCAAAAAGATGCCTTGCCTTTGTCATTTTAGAGCAATGCAAATATTTACTAAAACGGACATTGTCACGATGCCGGCTGGCAGGTAGTGGATCCTCTGTGCCAGAGAGGGATTGGCGTGGACCGTGCTAGTGGACCGGTTCTAAGCCACTACTGGTTTTCACCAGAGCCCGCCGCAAAGCGGGATGGTCTTGCTGCGGCGGTAGTGACCAGGTCGTATCCACTAGCAACGGCTCACCTCTCTGGCTGCTGAAGATAGGCGCGGTACAAGGGAGTAGGCAGAAGCAAGGTCGGACGTAGCAGAAGGTCGGGGCAGGCAGCAAGGATCGTAGTCAGGGGCAACGGCAGAAGGTCTGGAAACACAGGCAAGGAACACACAAGGAACGCTTTCACTGGCACTAAGGCAACAAGATCCGGCCAGGGAGTGCATGGGAGGAGATCAGATATAGCCAGGGAGCAGGTGGAAGCCAATTAAACTAATTGGGCCAGGCACCAATCATTGGTGCACTGGCCCTTTAAGTCTCAGAGAGCTGGCGCGCGCGCGCCCTAGAGAGCGGAGCCGCGCGCGCCAGCACATGACAGCAGGGGACCGGGACGGGTAAGTGACCTGGGATGCGATTCGCGAGCGGGCGCGTCCCGCTGTGCGAATCGCATCCCCGACGGCCATGACAGTGCAGCGCTCCCGGTCAGCGGGACTGACCGGGGAGCTGCAGGGAGAAAGATGCCGTGAGCGCTCCGGGGAGGAGCGGGGACCCGGAGCGCTAGGCGTAACAGTACCCCCCCCCCATAGGTCTCCCCTTTTTTTTGTCCGGTGACTGCCTCCCCTGGGATGAGGACACCGGGAAAGAATGGATGGTTTCCTCAATGGCAGGCAGTACAGCAGGAGTAGGAATGGGGAGGGGGGGCAGAGGGTGAAGCTTGGCACGGGGCAGGGAGACACAAGGACGGGAGCCATGAGGAGGCACAGAGGCTTGCCAGACGGGACTGGGAGGGGGGGAGAGGCACTTCCTGTGGCAGGCAGAGTCCCAGTACTTGATCTCCCCGGTGGTCCAATCAAGGGTGGGCGAATGAAGCCGGAGCCATGGCAGACCGAGGAGGACCTCAGAGGTACAGCCGGGGAGAACGAATAGCTCAATCCTCTCGAGGTGGGGTCCAATAGACATGAGGAGGGGTTCTGTGCGGTAACACACGGTGCAGTCCAATCTGGCTCCATTGACCGCGGAAATGTAGAGCGGCTTGACGAGACGGGTCACCGGGATGCTGAATTTATTCACAAAGGACTCCAATATAAAATTTCCAGAGGCACCAGAGTCCAAGCAGGCCACGGCTGAGAGGGTGGAGTTGGCTGAAGAAGAGATCCGCACGTGCACCGTGAGACGTGGAGAAGCAGACTTAGAGCCAAGAGACGCCACACCCACGTGAGCTGGGTGCGTGCGTGCGTTTCCCAGGCGTGGAGGACGGATAGGGCAATCCACCAAGAAATGCTCGGTACTGGCACAGTACAGACAGAGATTTTCTTCTCTACGGCGATTCCTTTCTTCCTGGGTCAGGCGAGACCGATCCACTTGCATGGCCTCCTCGGCGGGAGGCCCAGGCGTAGACTGCAAAGGATGCTGTGGGAGAGGTGCCCAGAGATCTAAGTCTTTTTCCTGGCGGAGCTCTTGGTGTCGCTCAGAAAAACGCATGTCAATGCGGGTAGCCAAATGAATGAGTTCTTGGAGGTTGGCAGGAATCTCTCGTGCGGCCAGCACATCCTTGATGCGACTGGATAGGCCTTTTTTAAAGGTCGCGCAGAGAGCCTCGTTATTCCATGATAACTCGGAAGCAAGAGTACGAAATTGGATGGCGTACTCGCCCACTGAAGAATTACCCTGGACCAGGTTCAACAGGGCAGTCTCGGCAGAAGAAGCTCGGGCTGGCTCCTCGAAGACACTCCGGAGTTCAGCGAAGAAGGCCTGGACTGTGGCTGTGGCAGGATCATTGCGGTCCCAGAGAGGTGTGGCCCAAGACAAGGCCTTTCCTGAAAGAAGGCTTACTACGAACGCCACCTTAGACCGTTCTGAAGGAAACAAGTCCGACAACATCTCCATATGCAGGGAACACTGAGACAAAAATCCACGGCAGAGTTTAGAGTCCCCATCAAATTTGTCCGGCAGGGACAAGCGGAGGTTAGGAGCGGCCACTCGCTGCGGAGGAGGTGCAGGAGCTGGCGGAGGAGATGGTTGCTGCTGTAGCAGAGGCAGAAGTTGCTGTAACATGGCGGTCAACTGCGACAGCTGCTGTCCTTGTTGGGCAATCTGCTGCGATTGCTGAGCGACCACCGTGGGAAGATCAGCGAGACTTGGCAGCGGCACCTCAGCAGGATCCATGGCCGGATCTACTGTCACGATTCGGCTTACGGGTTGTGGATCCGCTGTGTCAGCGAGGGATTGGCGTGGACCGTGCTAGTGGACCGGTTCTAAGCCACTACTGGTTTTCACCAGAGCCCGCCGCAAAGCGGGATGGTCTTGCTGCGGCGGTAGTGACCAGGTCGTATCCACTAGCAACGGCTCACCTCTCTGGCTGCTGAAGATAGGCGCGGTACAAGGGAGTAGGCAGAAGCAAGGTCGGACGTAGCAGAAGGTCGGGGCAGGCAGCAAGGATCGTAGTCAGGGGCAACGGCAGAAGGTCTGGAAACACAGGCAAGGAACACACAAGGAACGCTTTCACTGGCACTAAGGCAACAAGATCCGGCCAGGGAGTGCATGGGAGGAGATCAGATATAGCCAGGGAGCAGGTGGAAGCCAATTAAACTAATTGGGCCAGGCACCAATCATTGGTGCACTGGCCCTTTAAGTCTCAGAGAGCTGGCGCGCGCGCGCCCTAGAGAGCGGAGCCGCGCGCGCCAGCACATGACAGCAGGGGACCGGGACGGGTAAGTGACCTGGGATGCGATTCGCGAGCGGGCGCGTCCCGCTGTGCGAATCGCATCCCCGACGGCCATGACAGTGCAGCGCTCCCGGTCAGCGGGACTGACCGGGGAGCTGCAGGGAGAAAGATGCCGTGAGCGCTCCGGGGAGGAGCGGGGACCCGGAGCGCTAGGCGTAACAGACATGTTAGAAGAACTGACAGATCCTTTTTTTTTTTAAACATACCTGCCATGTGCAATGGTACATATAATTAAATGCTGTGCATTTTATTGCAATGTGTTCTTTCCTATATTTCAGTGGATTATTTAGTTTAGATTTAGACCAATATTAAGTCCCATATTTGTGCAAAATTTATCTAAACCTATCATTATTCTGATTGTAACCACGTCTGATAAAATACATTATGTTAAGATGCGTTATTTAGAATTGTATCTATTCAGTGTTTTTCTAATGTTTTATGGAGCATTTCTTAGCATCCTTCAGTATATGCATTGTAAGTCCTGCATGATGATTTCTATCTCTAATTCCCTAGGTCAACAGCTGATTGCAGTAGTTATAGTTAATGTTTAACAACCTTTATGACAGTGGTTTTATGAAATGTTATAAATGTCACTATATAGAAAATAAATTGCATTTTACACAGAGTAATTACAGTTCAAAAAGACATTTCAAGGTACATGTTGTCTAATATGCATGTTGTACTGTAGTAAAGAATATGGATAACTTTAATGCAAATGCCAATTTTGTAAAATGAATGGACTAAACAAACATTGGGCACAGTTATGAAAATACTTAGCCTCAAAACTAGGTTTTCAGTATAGAGGTGTGGCTGGAGTTACTGTAAGTGTTGGGCACATTTATAAAGAGTATTTGCACAAGCCAACACTGAGTCAGGCCAGGTGTACATTGTACATTTCGACTATTAATTTGTCTGACCTTTCTGGTTTAGATGGGTGTGCGCCATTATACAGCATGTGCAAGGTATAAGTGCCATATTGTGAACTGAAAACTAGCTAACTTTTATAAATACTCTAGTATTTCATATTCCTATGTAGTTTGTTTATTGTGATATAAAATCAGGCCTCATTTGTCAATACTGTCTAACATAGAACTGACCTTGATGCCCAAAGATACCATTCATAGTACAGACCTTATTTTTCATGGATGATCTTACAAGCTATCTTCAAACAACCTCTGTTGCAAAATGTTGCAAAACATTATCTCTTGCTGGAAATCCTCAGGTCAGTAGGTTACCTTTCGCAAAAACCTTGGCAAACACTCAGGGTTTACAGCATTTTAATAGAATAGTAAGAAGATAAAGTTTTTATTTTTGAGGTCACTTGGTCCTTTCATTGAGCCTACCTCCATGTAGGCTGTCCACTCGTGGGCAATGTTTTAACAGGGTTGATGTTCCTGAAGGGATTTGCCAAATGGAAAAATATTCAGGTAAACTAGAAGAATAGTCAGAATTCTGGCAACTGAATAAGGAGATGTATTAGCAGTAGAGAGAAGGGCTTATGCCGCTGTACAGAGCACTGTTGAGACCTCACTTGGGGTATTGTGCGCAGTACTGGAGACCGTATCTCCAGAAGGATATAGATACTTTAGAGAGTGTTCAGGGAAGAGCTACTAAACTAGCACATGGAGTACATGGTAAAACTTACCAAAAAAAGGTTCTTAACATATATAGCTTGGAAGAAAAACGAGACAAAGGGGTTACAATAGAAACTTTTAAATATATAAAGAGAGTCAACATGGTAGAGGTGAAGAGGATATTTAAAGGAAGAAAAACTACCACAAGAGGGCATAGTTTCAAATTAGAGAGGCAAAGGTTTATGTAGTAATATCAGGGAGTATTACTTTAGTGAGTGTCACGATTCGGCTTCCAGGTAGTGGATCCTCTGTGTCAGCGAGGGATTGGCGTGGACCGTGCTAGTGGACCGGTTCTAAGAGGCTACTGGTGTTCACCAGAGCCCGCCGCAAAGCGGGATGGTCTTGCTGCGGCAGTAGCAACCAGGTCGTATCCACTAGCAACGGCTCAACCTCGCTGACTGCTGAGAAGGCGTGGGACAGAAGGACTAGGCAGAGGCAAGGTCAGACGTAGCAGAAGGTCGGGGCAGGCGGCAAGGTTCGTAGTCAAGATGGATAGCAGAAGTTCAGGTAACACAGGCTTTGGACACACTAAACGCTTTCACTGGCACAAGGCAACAAGATCCGGCAAGGGAGTGCAGGGGCAGTGAGTAGATATAGTCTGGGAGCAGGTGGGAGCCAATTAAGCTAATTGGGCCAGGCACCAATCATTGGTGCCCTGGCCCTTTAAGTCTCAGAGAGCTGGCGCGCGCGCGCCCTAGAGAGCGGAGCCGCGCGCGCCAGCACATGACAGCAGGGGACCGGGACGGGTAAGTGACCTGGGATGCGATTCGCGAGCGGGTGCGTCCCGCTGTGCGAATCGCATCCCCGACGGCCATGACAGTGCAGCGCTCCCGGTCAGGGGGACTGACCGGGGCGCTGCGGGGAGAGAGACGCCGTGAGCGCTCCGGGGAGGAGCGGGGACCCGGAGCGCTAGGCGTAACAGTACCCCCCCCCTTAGGTCTCCCCTTTTCTTTGTCCGGTAACTGCCTCCCCTGGGATGAGGACACCGGGAAAGAATGGAGGGTTTCCTCAACGGCAGGCAGTACAGCAGGAGTGGGAATGGGGAGGGAGGGCAGAGGGTGAAGCCTGGCACGGGGCAATTTGCTGCGATTGCTGAGCGACCACCGTGGTAAGGTCAGCGAGACTTGGCAGCGGCACCTCAGCGGGATCCATGGCCGGATCTACTGTCACGATTCGGCTTCCAGGTAGTGGATCCTCTGTGTCAGCGAGGGATTGGCGTGGACCGTGCTAGTGGACCGGTTCTAAGAGGCTACTGGTGTTCACCAGAGCCCGCCGCAAAGCGGGATGGTCTTGCTGCGGCAGTAGCAACCAGGTCGTATCCACTAGCAACGGCTCAACCTCGCTGACTGCTGAGAAGGCGTGGGACAGAAGGACTAGGCAGAGGCAAGGTCAGACGTAGCAGAAGGTCGGGGCAGGCGGCAAGGTTCGTAGTCAAGATGGATAGCAGAAGTTCAGGTAACACAGGCTTTGGACACACTAAACGCTTTCACTGGCACAAGGCAACAAGATCCGGCAAGGGAGTGCAGGGGCAGTGAGTAGATATAGTCTGGGAGCAGGTGGGAGCCAATTAAGCTAATTGGGCCAGGCACCAATCATTGGTGCACTGGCCCTTTAAGTCTCAGAGAGCTGGCGCGCGCGCGCCCTAGAGAGCGGAGCCGCGCGCGCCAGCACATGACAGCAGGGGACCGGGACGGGTAAGTGACCTGGGATGCGATTCGCGAGCGGGCGCGTCCCGCTGTGCGAATCGCATCCCCGACGGCCATGACAGTGCAGCGCTCCCGGTCAGGGGGACTGACCGGGGCGCTGCGGGGAGAGAGACGCCGTGAGCGCTCCGGGGAGGAGCGGGGACCCGGAGCGCTAGGCGTAACAGTGAGATAGTAGTGGATGCATTGTATGTAGAAGTGGTAGCTGCAAATACAGTGAAGGAGTTTAAGCATGTATGGGATAGGCATAAGACTATCCTTTATATAAGATAGAGATCCTTCATAAAAGACAGGGCCAACGACTATTGACAATAATCAGAATATTGAGCAGACTAGATGGGCCAAATGGTTCTTATCTGCCAACACGTTCTATGTTTTTATAGCAAAATCGGTAAAGGTGACTACAGATCCATTGCTAGTCAAACTTGGAACCAGGGACGTGCACAACATTTTGGGGGCAGGGGCTGAACTTAAAAAAAAGGGCACTTCTTGAAATTATTTATATAAATGCCCACATAATGATTCTAGCCTGCCCAGGGTACTTATAGGAAGAACATGAAAAGGGCAGGGGCTCAAGCCCCCTTTCTCGTCAACCTGTGCACATCCCTGATTGGAAAATTACTCAATTTATCACAGATGAAATGCAGTGAAGATGTTGTGATGCCCTAGTACTTTGCGCACCAGGACGTATATTTAAGTCCTGCACATGAAGGGTGTGCAGGACCTGCGTCAACTTCTTGCATGGAGGTTCCTCACTGCTATCAGCAGCTGGGACCCGCCGGTAATGGCAGACATTAGTGATCACGCCTGCCATAAATTCTTCAGAAGCTGCAATCTGCGGCAATGTTACGGCATTGCATGGCTCATCGAGCACCCACGACACGACCACGGAAAACCAATGAGCTAAGATGGCGGCTGTAGGTCCCCTCACCTGCCGGCAGCTCTCACTGGGTCTTCTTTTGTCTGCCATCTAGCATCGCCGATTATACTGTGCTATGTCAATGCATAGCACTGAACAGTATTAGCAATCTAGCGAAAAGAGAATAGCGGAGCACTCATCAGGTCAGTAAATGGCTTCTTTATTGATCATATCGACCAGTCGGGATACATGCAGGGGAGGATGGAATGGACGCGGGGGTTGGACGCGGGGGCACAAAGAGCGGCGACGGACCGTTTACGCGCCGAAGCGCTTCGTCAGGCCGAAGCGCGCGTCCATTCCATTCTCCCCTGTATGTATCCCGACTGGTTGATATGATCAATAAAGAAGCCATTTACTGACCTGGTGAGTGCTCCGCCATTCTCTTTTCGCTTAATATCATTTGCTGTTGATGCTCGGCGTGGGAGCTCTGAAGAGGTTGAATTTGCTGGTTTCCAGGGACTGTGTGGATCAGGTGTCCATTCATTTGGGTTGCATGCAACGTAAGGGAAGGTGCTGAGACCAATCCTCTATGTGTATAGTATTAGCAATCTAATGACTGTTATAAATAGTCTTCTATGGGGACATAAAAATGTTAAATAAATGCTAAAAAATCCCATTTTACCCAAAAAGTGTAAAAATAAAAAAAAATAGCAAACATATTTGGTATTTGCGTGTGTGGAAATTGTCAAACTACCAATCACCGAAAAAACACTAAAATATAACTTTTAATTAATAATGTAGCATAAAATGTATAAAAAAAAACCCACCACAGTGCTACTCAAAAAAAGAGGCTAAAAATATTAATGCTCAATCACTGGATCTATGGATGACGATCCTAAATGTATGACACATATATCACAAAAAATGCCATAAGTTTGCTTATGAGGAGACTCACTTGTTAGATGAAATATTGATTTAGTTCCTATAGGATAGATGGGGTATAGGTAAGTGAGGGGGGATAGGGAGGGAGGACCTAGGGTAGTGTAGGCCTGGTGTAGATGTGGCCACTACCTAGGTGTCCCTACAGTAGGAGCCCTACGCTACCCCTATACCTAGGCGGGTTGGTCTGTCCTAAAAAGGACGGGCCCGCACTGGAACCTATCCCTGTGTTCCTAGAGATTCCCTATGTGGATAGACAATGAGGGAACTGACTGTCTCACTGGATCAGTCTACCTAACTAGGTGAGGGTAGGAATAGGGTAAACAGGTGGCCTATTGCCAATACTCAGTGTATAAATGGTAGCACCTCACTGTTGTAATTGGAAAACAGATGCTGGATCCACAAATATACCAATGATAGATGATTAAATACTGGTGGGCTAGTAGCCAACTGTGAAGACTAATAAAGTTCTATTTGTATAGTATGACACAAATGTATGTCTGGATGATGATTAACTGTAATCAATACTATTAAAAGAATATAAGGTTGTTCCCAATGAGTATACAAACAGCTATAAATAGACAGACGTGTGTCTAGAGATAACTTAGACAGTTGTAATTGCCGTGGCACTAGGACCCACGATGTGGCCAGCAATAAATAATAAAAGGTCCAATTTATCTGGATCTTGTAACATTGTTAAATGATACAACTTATCTGAGTCTTATGGCATTATTGGTGGTAACGTCTCGACACGTTTCTTGCCCCAATCATGAGGAGACGGTAGGGGGCCTGAGTGATGTCAATCAGATGTCTATGATGGTCGGTCCCGGTAGCTGATGTATGCCGGAAGTGATGCTGATTGTCAAACTATCAAAATAAAATGTTAATTATCCTATACGGTGAACGGCATAAATGTAAAAAAAAGAAAGTCCACAATTTGTTGATTTTTGGTCACCTCACATTCCAAATAAAAATGTTTAAATAAAAAGCAATTAAAAACTCACATATATTGTAAAAAAAGAAACAAAAACAAAACTACAGTGTCACGGATGGGCAGGGAAGGAGTGCACACTATATACTTGCCCACTCCCCTATCGATGCCTGCTTACGTACCCACCCTAGGCGATGGGTCCGTAACCACGGTGACCTCTTTAGCAGGCAAAGACTGGGAGTAGACTGCCAGCTTAAATAGGTCCAGATCAGGCGCACACATCAAGGTCCACTGACCAGTCTCAGCAGACAGGCGTAACCAAAGCAACAAGACCAAACAAAAGCTCTCAGTGCAAGCTAACCCTTTGGTTCCATACATACAGATCATGGCACACAAAATTAGCAATCATTCAACCCTGTATATGGAAAAAATTTGAAAGTTATAGGCAGTCAAAATGGGGCAGTTTTAAACATACTTATTTTGTAAAAAAAAAAAGTTTAAGTTTTTTTTTTTAAAAGCAGTGTAATAATATAAAATGGGTATAATTTTAATGGTATTAATCCACAGAATAAAGAGGATATGTCATTTATGCTTAAAAGTGTACAACGTGAAAAAGAAACCCTCCAAAATGTGCTAAATTTCTGTTTTCTTTTCAATTCCCCCACACAAATATATATTTTTTGTTTTGCCATAGATTTCATAGTAAAACGAGTGATTTCATTACAAAGAATGATTCGTTTTGTAAAAAATAAAACAAGCCTATGGGTCTGAAGATGGAAATAAAAGAGTTATTTATGGCTCATAGGAGGAAAAAACAAAAATGCAAAAACTAAATTGGCTGTGTTCTCAAGGCCAAAATGGGCTGTTTCCATTTAAATATGTGTTAAATATGCTGTAGATAGGCAGCATGTGAACACTGTCCTATGAGAACACAAATCTAAGACGACTCTTAATGTATTGTACTGTATGTTACTGCTTCTTGTTTTAAATTCATAGCAGTTTACTGGGGACATCTAGTGCCTGCTAAGTGAAAATACATTTTTCCAATTAAAGGGTACTCCTCAGGAGCTTTGACTCCCTAAACCAACATGCATGCACTGTCACATTGTTACGCCGAGCGCTCCGGGTCCCCGCTCCTCCCCGGAGCGCTCGCAACATCCTCGCCACGGCAGCGCCCCGGTCAGATCCACTGACCGGGTGCGCTGCGATACCGCCTCCAGCCGGGATGCGATTCGCGATGCGGGTGGCGCCCGCTCGCGATGCGCACCCCGGCTTCCGTACCTGACTCGCTCTCCCTCGGTCCTGTCCCGGCGCGCGCGGCCCCGCTCCCTAGGGCGCGCGCGCGCCGGGTCTCTGCGATTTAAAGGGCCACTGCGCCACTGATTGGCGCAGTGGTTCCAATTAGTGTCTTCACCTGTGCACTCCCTATGTATACCTCACTTCCCCTGCACTCCCTCGCCGGATCTTGTTGCCCTTGTGCCTAGTGAAAGCGTTCCCTTGTGTGTTCCTAGCCTGTGTTCCAGACCTCCTGCCGTTGCCCCTGACTACGATCCTTGCTGCCTGCCGCGACCTTCTGCTACGTCCGACCTTGCTTTTGTCTACTCCCTTGTACCGCGCCTATCTTCAGCAGTCAGAGAGGTTGAGCCGTTGCTAGTGGATACGACCTGGTTACTACCGCCGCAGCAAGACCATCCCGCTTTGCGGCGGGCTCTGGTGAACACCAGTAGTAACTTAGAACCGGTCCACTAGCACGGTCCACGCCAATCCCTCTCTGGCACAGAGGATCCACCTCCTGCCAGCCGGCATCGTGACAGTAGATCCGGCCATGGATCCCGCTGAAGTACCTCTGCCAGTTGTCGCCGACCTCACCACGGTGGTCGCCCAGCAGTCACAACAGATAGCGCAACAAGGCCACCAGCTGTCTCAACTGACCGTGATGCTACAGCAGCTACTACCACAGCTTCAGCAATCATCTCCTCCGCCAGCTCCTGCACCTCCTCCGCAGCGAGTGGCCGCTTCAGGCCTACGACTATCCTTGCCGGATAAATTTGATGGGGACTCTAAGTTTTGCCGTGGCTTTCTTTCACAATGTTCCCTGCACTTGGAGATGATGTCGGACCAGTTTCCTACTGAAAGGTCTAAGGTGGCTTTCGTAGTCAGCCTTCTGTCTGGAAAAGCTCTGTCATGGGCCACACCGCTCTGGGACCGCAATGACCCCGTCACTGCCTCTGTACACTCCTTCTTCTCGGAAATTCGTAGTGTCTTTGAGGAACCTGCCCGAGCCTCTTCTGCTGAGACTGCCCTGCTGAACCTGGTCCAGGGTAATTCTTCCGTTGGCGAGTACGCCATACAATTCCGTACTCTTGCTTCTGAACTATCCTGGAATAATGAGGCCCTCTGCGCGACCTTTAAAAAAGGCCTATCCAGCAACATTAAAGATGTTCTGGCCGCACGAGAAATTCCTGCTAATCTACATGAACTCATTCATCTTGCCACTCGCATTGACATGCGTTTTTCCGAAAGGCGTCAGGAGCTCCGCCAGGATATGGACTTTGTTCGCACGAGGCGTTTTTTCTCTCCGGCTCCTCTCTCCTCTGGTCCTCTGCAATCCGTTCCTGTGCCTCCCGCCGTGGAGGCTATGCAAGTTGACCGGTCTCGCCTGACATCTCAAGAGAGGACACGACGCCGCATGGAGAATCTCTGCCTGTATTGTGCCGGTACCGAACACTTCCTGAAGGATTGTCCTATCCGTCCTCCCCGCCTGGAAAGACGCACGCTGACTCCGCACAAAGGTGAGACAGTCCTGGATGTCAACTCTGCTTCTCCACGTCTTACTGTGCCTGTGCGGATATCTGCATCTACCTTCTCCTTCTCTACTATGGCCTTCTTGGATTCCGGATCTGCAGGAAACTTTATTTTGGCCTCTCTCATCAACAGGTTCAACATCCCGGTAACCAGTCTCGTCAGACCCCTCTACATCAATTGTGTTAACAATGAAAGATTGGACTGTACCATACGTTACCGCACGGAGCCCCTCCTAATGTGCATCGGACCTCATCATGAAAAAATTGAGTTTTTGGTCCTCCCCAATTGCACTTCCGAAATTCTCCTTGGACTACCGTGGCTTCAACGCCATTCCCCAACCCTGGATTGGTCCACAGGGGAGATCAAGAGCTGGGGTACCTCTTGTTTCAAGGACTGCCTTAAACCGGTTCCCAGTACTCCCTGTCGTGACCCTGTGGTTCCCCCTGTAACCGGTCTCCCTAAGGCCTATATGGACTATGCTGACGTATTTTGCAAGAAACAAGCTGAGACTCTACCTCCTCACAGGCCTTATGACTGTCCTATTGACCTCCTCCCGGGCACTACTCCACCCCGGGGCAGAATTTATCCTCTGTCCGCCCCAGAGACTCTTGCTATGTCTGAGTACATCCAGGAAAATTTAAAAAAGGGGTTTATCCGCAAATCCTCCTCTCCTGCCGGAGCTGGATTTTTCTTTGTGTCCAAAAAAGATGGCTCCCTACGTCCTTGCATTGACTACCGCGGACTTAATAAAATCACGGTAAAGAACCGCTACCCTCTACCTCTTATCTCTGAACTCTTTGATCGCCTCCAAGGTGCCCACATCTTTACCAAACTGGACTTAAGAGGTGCTTATAATCTCATCCGCATCAGGGAGGGGGACGAATGGAAAACGGCATTTAACACTAGAGATGGACACTTTGAGTATCTGGTCATGCCCTTTGGCCTGTGCAACGCCCCTGCCGTCTTCCAAGACTTTGTTAATGAAATTTTTCGTGATCTCTTATATTCCTGTGTTGTTGTGTATCTGGACGATATTCTGATTTTTTCTGCCAACCTAGAAGAACACCGCCAGCATGTCCGCATGGTTCTTCAGAGACTTCGAGACAATCAACTTTATGCCAAAATGGAGAAATGTCTGTTTGAATGTCAATCTCTTCCTTTCCTAGGATACTTGGTCTCTGGCCAGGGACTACAAATGGACCCAGACAAACTCTCTGCCGTCTTAGATTGGCCACGCCCCTCCGGACTCCGTGCTATCCAACGTTTTTTGGGGTTCGCCAATTATTACAGACAATTTATTCCACATTTTTCCACCATTGTGGCTCCTATCGTGGCTTTAACCAAGAAGAATGCCAATCCTAAGTCATGGCCTCCTCAAGCGGAAGACGCCTTTAAACGGCTCAAGTCTGCCTTTTCTTCTGCTCCCGTGCTCTCCAGACCTGACCCATCTAAACCCTTCCTATTGGAGGTTGATGCCTCCTCAGTAGGAGCTGGAGCGGTTCTTCTACAAAAAAATTCTTCTGGGCATGCTGTTACTTGTGGTTTTTTTTCTAGGACCTTCTCTCCGGCGGAGAGGAACTACTCCATCGGGGATCGAGAGCTACTGGCCATTAAATTAGCACTTGAGGAATGGAGGCATCTGCTGGAGGGATCAAAGTTTCCAGTTATTATTTACACCGATCACAAGAATCTCTCCTATCTCCAGTCTGCCCAACGGCTGAACCCTCGCCAGGCCAGGTGGTCTCTGTTCTTTGCCCGGTTTAATTTTGAAATTCACTTTCGCCCTGCCGATAAGAACATTAGGGCCGATGCTCTCTCTCGTTCCTCGGATGCCTCGGAAGTAGAGCTCTCTCCGCAACACATCATTCCTCCTGACTGCCTGATCTCCACTTCTCCAGCCGCTTCCGTGTTCCCAGCTACAAATTGGGACCACGCTATCTTGGTCCTTTCAAAATCTTGTGCCAAATTAATCCTGTCTCTTACAAACTTCTTCTTCCTCCTTCTCATCGTATTCCTAATGCCTTTCATGTCTCTCTTCTTAAACCACTCATCATCAACCGTTTCTCTCCCAAACTTATTTCTCCTACTCCTGTCTCCGGTTCTTCAGACATCTTCTCCGTAAAGGAGATACTGGCCTCCAAAAAGGTCAGAGGAAAAACTTTTTTTTTAGTGGACTGGGAGGGCTGTGGTCCTGAAGAGAGATCCTGGGAACCTGAGGACAATATCCTAGATAAAAGTCTGGTCCTCAGGTTCTCAGGCTCTAAGAAGAGGGGGAGACCCAAGGGGGGGGGTACTGTTACGCCGAGCGCTCCGGGTCCCCGCTCCTCCCCGGAGCGCTCGCAACATCCTCGCCACGGCAGCGCCCCGGTCAGATCCACTGACCGGGTGCGCTGCGATACCGCCTCCAGCCGGGATGCGATTCGCGATGCGGGTGGCGCCCGCTCGCGATGCGCACCCCGGCTTCCGTACCTGACTCGCTCTCCCTCGGTCCTGTCCCGGCGCGCGCGGCCCCGCTCCCTAGGGTCTCTGCGATTTAAAGGGCCACTGCGCCACTGATTGGCGCAGTGGTTCCAATTAGTGTCTTCACCTGTGCACTCCCTATGTATACCTCACTTCCCCTGCACTCCCTCGCCGGATCTTGTTGCCCTTGTGCCTAGTGAAAGCGTTCCCTTGTGTGTTCCTAGCCTGTGTTCCAGACCTCCTGCCGTTGCCCCTGACTACGATCCTTGCTGCCTGCCCCGACCTTCTGCTACGTCCGACCTTGCTTTTGTCTACTCCCTTGTACCGCGCCTATCTTCAGCAGTCAGAGAGGTTGAGCCGTTGCTAGTGGATACGACCTGGTTACTACCGCCGCAGCAAGACCATCCCGCTTTGCGGCGGGCTCTGGTGAACACCAGTAGTAACTTAGAACCGGTCCACTAGCACGGTCCACGCCAATCCCTCTCTGGCACAGAGGATCCACCTCCTGCCAGCCGGCATCGTGACACACATGAATGATTGCTGGATCCCTTTCCTTCTGTCCTCACAGAGAGATGTCTGGCAATGAACAAGTATTTTTTAGCACACTAAAATGATATGATCTGCCAACAAACAGGCATGTTTTTCAGCTGCTTGCTGGCCCTATTACGCAGGAAAATTATCGACCTGTATGGCCAATGATCACCCCCTGCAACAGGACCCTAAAGGTGCCCATGCCCCTTAGATTAAAAATGTCCAGGAGAGAGCACAGAGGAGTGCTATACGACAGGAGAGAGCACAGAGGAGTACTATCAGACAGGAGAGAGCACAGAGGAGTACTATCAGACAGGAGAGAGCACAAAGGAGTACTAACAGACAGGAGAGAGAGAGCACAGAGGAGTACTATAAGACAGGAGAAATCACAGAGGAGTACTATCAGACAGTAGAGAGCACAGAGGAGTCCTATCAGACAGGAGAGAGCACATAGGAGTCCTATCAGGCAGGAGAGAGCACAGAGAAGTCCTATCAGAAAGGAGAGGGCACAGAGGAGTCCTATCAGACTGGAGAAAGCACAGAGGAGTACTAACAGACACAAGAGTGTACAGAGGAGTGCTATCAGACAGGAGAGAGCACAGAGGAGTACTATCAGACAGGAGAGAGCACAGAGGATTGCTATCAGACCGGAGGGAGCACAGAGGAGTCCTATCAAACAGGAGAGAGCACAGAGGAGTCTTATCAGACAGAGAGAGTACACAGAGGAGTGCTATCAGACAGGAGAGAGCACAAAGGAGTCCTATCAGACAGGAAAGAGCACAGAGGAGTATTATCAGACAGGAGAGAGCACAGAGAAGTCCTATCAAACAGGAGAGAGCACAGAGGAGTCATATTAGACAGAGAGAGTGCAGAGAGGAGTCCTATGAGACAGGAGAGAGCACCGAGGAGTCCTAACAGACAGGAGAGAGCACAGAGGAGTACTATAAGACAGGAGAGAGCACACAGGAGTGCTATCAGACAGGAGAGAGCACAGAGGAGTACTTTCAAACAGGAGAGAGCACAGAGGAGTATTATCAGACAGGAGAGAGCACAGATGAGTACTATCAGACACGAGAGTGTACAGAGGAGTGCTATCAGACAGGAAAGAGCACAGAGGAGTACTATCAGACAGGAGAGAGCACAGAGGAGTACTATCAGACAGGAGAGAGCACAGAGGAGTGCTATCCAACAGGAGAGAGCACAGAGGAGTTCTATCAGACAGGAGAGAGTACAGAGGAGTGCTATCAGACAGGAGAGAGCACAGAGGAGTCCTATCAGACAGGAGAGAGCCAGTGGCGTCTCCAGCATTCATATTTAGGGGGGGCACATGGGGGGCCAGTGACAAAAGTGGGGGGGCAATTTTAAAACGTGTGTGCGTGTGTATATATATATATGTATATATATATATATATATATATATATATATGTGTATATATATATATATATATATATATATATATATATATATACACACACACAATGATTTTTTTCCATTTTTGCCATAGATTTTTGGGTAAAAGACTGATGTCATTATAATGTAGAATTGGTGGCGCAAAAAATAAGCATCATATGGATTTTAGGTGCAAAATTGAAAGGGTTATGATTTTTAAAAGGTGAGGAGGAAAAAACAAAAGTGCAAAAATGGAAAAACGCTCAGTCCTTAAGGCGTTAAAACTTTTGGACACTACCATCAACTTTGATAGCGGCATCTAAAGTGTTAATGTCGGACATCAGCCTGATTGGTGATGTCTGGCATTAGCCGACGGTTCTAGCTAATGATTTATACAACACAGTGGGAGCGGGCGCTGTGCGTACACATACGCCTTGTGTCCTTAGGGCTCATTTACACGGATGGATCCCCAGAATATTTTACGCTGCGGATCCCCCGACAATGGACCCTACAGTGCTGCCTCCATCTGTGCCTGATCATAACGGCAATCCTCCGCTACGAGCAGACACGCTTTCATGTGTATACTCGCCCACATCGCGGCTGCTCTCAGAAAGCAGGAGCGGCCATGATGTGCGCGAGTATACACATCAAAGCGCGTCTGATGGTAGCAGAGAATTGCCGTTATGATCAGGCACAGATGGAGGCAGCACGGTAGGGTCCATTGTCGGCGGATCCGCAGCGTAAAATACACTGTGGATCCACCCCTGAATGAGCCCTTAGGGTACGTTCACACGTACAGGATCTGCTGTATATTTTCTGCAGCTGATTTTGCTACCTATTGAAGCTAATGGGTTGCAAAATCAGCTGCACAAAATATGCAGCAAAAATATGCAGCAGATCCTGTACATGTGAATGTACCCTTAAGGGGTTAATGATAAACTAGCAGTGTGTTCACATGTTGTCCTTCCAGAGGGGTCACTTTCCCTCCTCCAGTGTCCACAACAGGTCACCAACAGGTCACATTATCACAACAATTTTTAGGAAAAATCGCGGCAAAAATTGCGTTGTTTTACCGCGATTAACGAAAAATCGCGGTAAAATTGCGCAATTTTTGCCGTGATTTTTCCTAAAAATTGTTGTGATAATGTGGCCTGTTGGTGACCTGTGGACACTGGAGGAGGGAAAGTGACCCCTCTGGACTGCTACTATACACATTACTCAGCCCCGGGTTATACTGCTGATCAGGGGGGAGAGAGGGAGGACACGGGACATCACTCACCTCACATGAAGCCGCCGCTCTGCTGTGTGATCTGACAGCTCTCGGCCCGTCCTCTCCTGTGCTGGGGGCGGAGCCATCAATGTTTTGGGACATCCCTATTTATTTTAAATTGGGGGGCCCAAGGGGGAGCACGGCCTGATCTAGGGGGGGCCATGGCCCCCTCTGGCCCCCCCCTAGCGACGCCACTGGAGAGAGCACAGAGGAGTCCTATCAGACAGGAGAGTGCACAGAGGAGTACTATCAGACAGGAGAGAGCTCAGAGGAGTGCTATCAGACAGGAGAGAGCACAGAGGAGTACTATCAGAAAGGAGAGAGCACAGAGGAGTCCTATCAGACAGGAGAGAGCACAGAGGAGTTCTATAAGACAGGGGAGAGCACAGGGGAGTCCTATCAGACAGGAGAGAGCTCAGAGGAGTGCTATCAGACAGGAGAGTGCCCAGAGGTGTACTTTCAAACAGTAGAGAGCACAGAGGAGTATTATCAGACGGGAGAGAGCACAGATGAGTACTATCAGACACAAGAGTGTACAGAGGAGTGCTATCAGACAGGAGAGAGCACAGAGGAGTACTATCAGACAGGAGAGAGCACAAAGGAGTACTAACAGACAGGAGAGAGCACAGGGGAGTACTAACAGACAGGAGAGTGCACAGAGGAGTACTATCAGACAGGAGAGAGCACAGAGGAGTGCTATCAGACAGGAGAGAGCACAGAGGAGTACTAACAGACAGGAGAGAGCACAGAGGATTGCTATCAGACAGGAGAGAGCACAGAGGATTGCTATCAGACAGGAGAGAGCACAGGGGAGTGCTATCAGACAGGAGAGAACACAGAGGAGTACTATCAAACAGGAGAGAGCACAGAGGAGTCCTATCAGACAGGAGAGAGCACAGAGGAGTGCTATCCAACAGGAGAGAGCACAGAGGAGTTCTAACAGACAGGAGAGAGTACAGAGGAGTGCTATCAGACAGGAGAGAGCACAGAGGAGTGCTATCAGACAGGAGAGAGCACAGAGGAGTCCTATCAGACAGGAGAGAGCACAGAGGAGTCCTATCAGACAGGAGAGTGCACAGAGGAGTACTATCAGACAGGAGAGAGCACAGAGGAGTGCTATCAGACAGGAGAGTTCCCAGAGGTGTACTTTCAAACAGGAGAGAGCACAGAGGAGTATTATCAGATGGGAGAGAGCACAGATGAGTACTATCAGACACAAGAGTGTACAGAGGAGTGCTATCAGACAGGAGAGAGCACAGAGGAGTACTATCAGACAGGAGAGAGCACAAAGGAGTACTAACAGACAGGAGAGTGCACAGAGGAGTACTATCAGACAGGAGAGAGCACAGAGGAGTGCTATCAGACAGGAGAGTGCACAGAGGAGTACTTTTAAACAGGAGAGAGCACAGAGGAGTATTATCAAACAGGAGAGAGCACAGAGGAGTACTATCAGACAGGAGAGAGCACAGAGGATTGCTATCAGACAGGAGAGAGTACAGAGGATTGCTATCAGAAAGGAGAGAGCACAGAGGAGTCCTATCAGACAGGAGAGAACACAGAGGATTGCTATCAGACAGGAGAGAGCACAGAGGAGTGCTATCAGACAGGAGAGAGCACAGAGGAGTGCTATCAGACAGAAGAGAGCACAGAGGAGTCCTATCAGACAGGAGAGAGCACAGAGGAGTACTGCCAGTGTCATTGTGGAGGGGTAGTGGGGGGATTAAGATTGTAATACTTGAAGGCCTGTAGTCAGCCCGAGACCTTTAATCCCTGGTAGATTATTATAGTGAAATGAAATAAAGAAAAAACGTTTTTTTCTCTCCTTTTTCTCCCTATTAACAGCTTCAAGGAGGGGAGGAGAGGTCGGAAGGAAATTTTTTTGTTTTTTTTTGTTTTTTGTTTGTATGGTTGATAGTTGTAGAAGGAAGAGGAATGTGGAATTTAAAGAACTAAATAGCCTCAAATACCTATGATTCCTCGCCACCCTGACAGTCCAGGGCGAGTTAAATACCGCCCTGGAGGGTTGGGGGGTAGTCGGCCAGAGGCTGCAACCAGTAAAAGGGGCAGCTTAGGATCGGCAAGTCGGGGGAGAAATGGGTAGGAAAAAATAAGAGGTAAAAAGGAAAATAATAAAAGAAAAAATATTAAAAATCAAGAGGTGATGGGAGTGATGTATGTGTGTTTTTTTTTCCTCTTCTCCTCTTACCTCCCTCCTCTCCTTGATCCTGTCTCTTTATGGGGGGTTGGTACCCCCAAATCTGTGCTTCTGATTAATTGATTTATTTCTTAACTTACTCGCTCCTGTTGCTAAGGTAATAGAAATAGGGGATGACATAGGGATGGAAAGGGTGTGAACAGTAGGGGAAGCGACAAAAGACAGTTAGGAGGGGGAAGGTGGGGGGGAGGGAGGGAGGAAGGCGCAGGGAGGACTGCAGGCCTCAAGTAGTAAGTTAAATAAGGAATATTGTAATGGGAAGATTAAAGTAGAATTGATTTTAAAGGTTGATTAAGAGAGTACAGAGGAGAACTATCAGACAGGAGAGAGCACAGAGGAGTGCTCACAGACAGGAGAGAGCACAGAGGAACCCCCGATTATCTCTCAGCAATTTTGGATACTAGACATATACAATATGTGTGTCTTTTAAATGATTTTAAATGTTCGTCATTTTTTGCATTTATGTCAATAAAGTATTCTTCTTGAAATATACATGTCCTTCTTTTACGCTTTTTGTCTTTGCGAATTGAACATTGTTTGGCGTAGGATACAGTGTAGGAAATTTTGGGTATTTTTTAGGATGAAAAATTGTGTGAGACACAGCAAGTTACTAATATTATACAGACCAATTTAAGGCTGTAAAGAAGGGCTCCCCGGCTTTTCAATATTCCAAATAGGCGCTCAACCTTAGAGTGGGTGCGTTGTAGAGCTGGATTATATCTCACTTAGGCATCGCTGCTTGGATTTAGATATGGTGTAAAGAACAGGGTCAGTACCTGCTGTCTTCTATGTTGTAAAGGAAAAAAATAACATCAGTGTGTTTGTTAGGCTGGATTCACATCACGATTTGAGTGTCCGCTGCACAGATACAATTTCAGAAGCTCAAATCGCCTGAAATCGTATCTTTGCAGGGACAGGTACAGATATGGAGCCATTAACTATTATGGGGCTGCGGAGCCGATCGTAGTCTGCTAGTGACTACGATCTAGTCCTTTTCTCAGCAGGTCAGATTTTTGACACAGACTGCAAATCGTGGTCTGCCACGATTTTCAGTCCCTGTCAGTACCTGTCCCTGCACAGATACGATTTCAGGCGATTTGAGCTTCTGAAATCGTATCTGTGCAACGGACACTCAAATCGTGATGTGAATCCTGCCTTACAGTGTACGTAATTTTTAAAAACAGACTATGGTAGCTTAACACTTGAGAACTAATAGGTTTAACCTTACATCCACCATCCCCAACCAAAACGATAGTAACCATACATGCAACGTGGCCAGCATGCATCTAGCATGCATTTTGTTTACTTTAGAAGATGTCAAATCTGATACACAGAATACAGTGCTGCACTGGAGAGTATAGGAGAGATTTATCGAAACTTATGGAGAGGAAAAGTTGACTAGTTGCCTATAGCAATCAATCAGATTGTGCCTTTCACTTTTCTGAAGCCTTTTTTTTTTTTTTTTTTTATAAATGAAAGGAGTGATCTGATTGGTTGTTATGGGCAACTGGTCAGCTTTTCCTCTGCACAAGTTTTGATAAATCATCCCCTATGTAACAATAAAGTAGAGTTATAGAAGTGCTGTTGGTCACAGCGTTTTTGCACAGAAATGAATTCTTACTGCAGCGATTAACCCCTCAGTCACTGTAAACAGCATTGTATTACAGAGAGGGACAGAGTGCTGTGTGTTGCCTCAGCTGCAGAAAGGTTTTCAGAGGAGGGAGAAATAATTTTTTAGGGCACATCTGTGTCTTTGTTCTACAACAACTGGTCTGCTGGTTATACTAGTCTGTAGATGGTATAATCCATACCCAGCAGTCCATTCCTAATAGTATTTGAGAGTCTTTTTGCAATTTTGGGTTTAGTACACAGTGACTGTGTCTGCAACACTGTTGTGTACTGCTGGTGTTGTGGGCAATTTTTTTTTTTTTTTTAGCATACTGTAGCACATTTTTCTGCCCTTATAAGTGTATACCACATATCTACATCTGAGTAGTGTGCTATTTTGTACATGTTAATCTGTCAAGGGCCTATTTACTGTGAAAGGACAGCCAATAGTACACACCTGCTGCTCTTCTAGACAAATACTGTTTTCAGCGTAGTGAAGCATATTGTACTCCCCTCATATTTACATTAAGTATGTCAGGTAGAGTAGTGCCAGGACATGCACAGTGGAGTGGCAGAGGTCTAAATTCATCAGGCACACTAAAACTTTTGAGTTAAAATTTCAATTTCAAAATCCTCAATTTCAATTTCAAAATCTTAAATTTCAATTAAAAAATCAAATGTCAATGGTGCCCTCATTCTTCTGACAACTTATGGCTGTGCCATTCAAACACTGTTTGGTCTCCTCATGCAAACTCCAGGCTCTGCCATTCAGACACTATATGGTCTCCTCATGCTGGCACAAACTCCAGGCTGTGCCATTCAGCCACTATATGGTCTCCTCATGCTTCAGCCACCTCCAGGTTGTGTCATTCTGCCACTATGTGGTCTCTTCATGCTTCAGCCATCTCCAGGCTGTGCCATTCAGCTACTATAGGGTGTCCTCATGATTCAGCCACCTCCAGGCTGTTTCAATCAGCCAATATATGGTTTACTGATGCTGCTGGGCCTGGGCCTAAACATTTTTTATGGTAGCACTAGCTACCATACATATTTAATTTAAATTTCAAAATTCATCTTTTAATCTTAGGGATTGTGAAGCCCTAGTGTCTACTCATGCTGCTGCCAGCTCCAGGCTGTGTCATTCAGCAACTATATGGTCTCCTCATGCTGCCAACACCTCCACGCTGTGTCATTTAGCCACTATATGGTGTCCTCATGCTGCCAACACCTCCACGCTGTGTCATTCAGCCACTATATGGTCTCCTCATGCTGCCAACACCTCCAGGCTGTGTCATTCAGCCACTATATGGTCTCCTCATGCTTCAGCCACCTCCAGGCTGTGCCATTCAGACACTATATGGTGTCCTCATGCTTCTGTCAACTCCAGGCTGTGCCATTCAGCCACTATATGGTCTCCTCATGCTGCCAACACCTCCATGCTGTGTCATTCAGCCCCTATATGGTCTTCTCATACTGATGCCACCTGCAGGCTCTGTCATTGTGCAGCTCTGCGGCAGTGATTCTAATGCCTGTACTCTGCATGTCATACTGTATGGTCTCCTCATGCAAACTCCAGGCTCTGCCATTCAGACACTATATGGTCTCCTCAAGCTGGCACAAACTCCAGGCTGTGCCATTCAGCCACTATATGGTCTCCTCATGCTTCAGCCACCTCCAGGTTGTGTCATTCTGCCACTATGTGGTCTCCTCATGCATCAGCCATCTCCAGGCTGTGCCATTCAGCTACTATAGGGTCTCCTCATGATTCAGTCACCTCCAGGCTGTTTCAATCAGCCAATATATGGTTTACTGATGCTGCTGGGCCTGGGCCTAAACATTTTTTATGGTAGCACTAGCTACCATACATATTCAATTTAAATTTTAAAACTCATCTTTTAATCTTAGGGATTGTGAAGCCCTAGTGTCTACTCATGCTGCTGCCAGCTCCAGGCTGTGTCATTCAGCAACTATATGGTCTCCTCATGCTGCCAACACCTCCACGCTGTGTCATTTAGCCACTATATGGTGTCCTCATGCTGCCAACACCTCCACGCTGTGTCATTCAGCCACTATATGGTCTCCTCATGCTGCCAACACCTCCAGGCTGTGTCATTCAGCCACTATATGGTCTCCTCATGCTTCAGCCACCTCCAGGCTGTGCCATTCAGACACTATATGGTGTCCTCATGCTTCTGTCAACTCCAGGCTGTGCCATTCAGCCACTATATGGTCTCCTCATGCTGCCAACACCTCCATGCTGTGTCATTCAGCCCCTATATGGTCTTCTCATACTGATGCCACCTGCAGGCTCTGTCATTGTGCAGCTCTGCGGCAGTGATTCTAATGCCTGTACTCTGCATGTCATACTGTATGGTCTCCTCATGCAAACTCCAGGCTCTGCCATTCAGACACTATATGGTATCCTCAAGCTGGCACAAACTCCAGGCTGTGCCATTCAGCCACTATATGGTCTCCTCATGCTTCAGCCACCTCCAGGTTGTGTCATTCTGCCACTATGTGGTCTCCTCATGCATCAGCCATCTCCAGGCTGTGCCATTCAGCTACTATAGGGTCTCCTCATGATTCAGTCACCTCCAGGCTGTTTCAATCAGCCAATATATGGTTTACTGATGCTGCTGGGCCTGGGCCTAAACATTTTTTATGGTAGCACTAGCTACCATACATATTCAATTTAAATTTTAAAACTCATCTTTTAATCTTAGGGATTGTGAAGCCCTAGTGTCTACTCATGCTGCTGCCAGCTCCAGGCTGTGTCATTCAGCAACTATATGGTCTCCTCATGCTGCCAACACCTCCATGCTGTGTCATTTAGCCACTATATGGTGTCCTCATGCTGCCAACACCTCCACGCTGTGTCATTCAGCCACTATATGGTCTCCTCATGCTGCCAACACCTCCAGGCTGTGTCATTCAGCCACTATATGGTCTCCTCATGCTTTAGCCACCTCCAGGCTGTGCCATTCAGACACTATATGGTGTCCTCATGCTTCTGTCAACTCCAGGCTGTGCCATTCAGCCACTATATGGTCTCTTCATGCTGCCAACACCTCCATGCTGTGTCATTCAGCCACTATATGGTCTTCTCCTACTGATGCCACCTGCAGGCTCTGTCATTGTGCAGCTCTGCGGCAGTGTTTCTAATGCCTGTACTCTGCATGTCATACTGAATAACAGTATTATTTCACTACTCGAGCACACTCCATATGCGTGTTAGGACAAAGCAAAGTGTTCTACACCCCTATCGAGGTTCTCTGTAGGCCAGAAATAGCAGTTTTTAATATAGATTTGCCACAAATAAATTCGACCTGAAACACATTTTTTCAGAAAATTCAGCGAATCGTCCGAATCAAATTTTTCAAAAGTTCGCTCATCTCTAGTTATCAATTGATCTGCTGATGTCTTTTCACCGCCCCCTACCCGCCCTGCTTCTTCCGCCTGTCAACATGGTTTTTGCCATGGTTTCAGTGTTTGCCGAGCTGGAAAATCCTTAAGCTCGGGTCGAATCCGGGTTTGTCGGGCTCGCTCATCTCTACTCAGCATCATATTCAATAGACAGGAGTGCTTCCAGCATTGCTGCAGAGGTTAAAGAGGTGGAGGGGGGGGGTGCAGCCAGTCAGTCCTCAGACCATATTCCACACACTGCATTAAATTGGTGTACATGGCTATCGTCCCAGAGAGAAGCAACTTCTAAAGATGATGCAAAAGAAATCCCACAAACAGTTTGCTGAAGACAAGCATACAAAGGATATGGATTACTGGAACCATGTCTTGTGGTCCAATGAAGCCAAAATAAACTAACAGTATTTAGTACAGATAGTGTCAACAGTATGTGGCAGTAACCAGGTGAAGAGTACATAGACAAGTGTATCCTGCCTACAGTGAAGCATGGTGGTGGGATTGTCATGGTTTGGGGCTGCATGAGTGAGGCTTTCACTGGGGAGCTACAGTTCATTGAGGGAAACATGTACTGTGACATACTGGAGCAGAGCATGATCCAGAGACTGGACCAAATAACAGTATTGCAACATGATAACGACCCCAAACACACAGCAAACCCTATTGGTCCCTCTCTGGTGAATGGGGCTTAATGATTCTGTTTATTGCAAATCCTGACACCTGTTAAATGGAGGCCGCAATATCAGACTAAATTTGGTATCATCATAACAGATTAACATCTCATTTTTACTACATATTTTAAACTGAAACCTCCACATATTGACACAAATGTTACATGGTATAAAAAATGGTGCCATTACAAAATGGAAAAGTGGAAAAATGGAGGTGGAAAAAACAAAACCGTTATGGCAATAGATGACAGAAAAAACAGAAGTCAAAAAATGAAAATCTCAGTTTCTTTAATGGAGAAATGTCTACCACAGATGAAAAAAATGGAAATGTTGAGAATTCGACAACAGAACAAATGGAGTAAGGACACTTCCACACAGCAGGATTTGGGTCAATATATTGTATTAGTATACGTAAGCTAGAAGCAAGAGTGGAACACAGAGAAAAACTGCAGAAGCATAAAGCATTGCTTACCTGTGGGCCCCAGTTCTAAAACACCAAAAAATCCACTTGTTTTGTGCATCTATAGTCCACTCCCATACCATGTCAGACACACTACTTTGTGGTTGAGCTGTTATTCAGTACTACAATTCCCAGAATGCATTACTTTCTCTTAGCTGTTCGTAAAATCCCTCCCACACCACTACTGCTAGTTCCCCACCTATAGCTGCTGCAAACCATTGTTTTACCTGCTGCATTCATCGCCTGTTTTCTGCTCTGCCTGGAGCATTGTTTAGCACAAGGCAGTTTGCTGTAAACACACCTCATTCTTTAAACAATGTCCCAATGAGGCTGAATATGTACAGTCATGGCCGTAAATGTTGGCACCCCTGAAATTTTTCTAGAAATGTAAGTATTTCTCACAGAAAAGGATTGCTGTAACACATGTCTATACACATGTTTATTCCCTTTGTGTGTATTGGAACTAAATCAAAAAAGGGAGGAAAAAAGCTAATTGGACATAATGTCACACCAAACTCCAAAAATGGTCTGGACAAAATTTCAAAACTGTGGAAAAATGAGATTGTTTCAAGCATGTGATGCTCCTTTAAACTCACCTGGGGCAAGTAACAGGTTTTGGCGATATAAAAAGCACACCTGAAAGCAGATAAAAAGGAGAGAAGTTCACTTAGTCTTTGCATTGTGTGCCCGTGTGGGCCACACTAAGCATGGACAACAGAAAGAAGAGAAGAGAACTGTCTGAGGACTTGAGAACCAAAATTGTGGGAAAATATCAACAATCTCAAGGTTACAAGTCCATCCCCAGAGATCAAGAAGTGCGCAACATTATCAAGAAGTTTTGCAACCCATGGCACTGTAGCTAATCTCCCTGGGCGTGGACGGAATAGAAAAATTTATGAAAGGTGTCAATGCAGGATAGTCCGGATGGTGGATAAGCAGCCCCAAACAAGTTCCAAAGATATTCAAGCTGTCCTGCAGACTCAGGGAGCATCAGTGTCAGTGCAAACTATCCGTCAACATTTAAAAGAAAACTGTCAGCTTGCTCCCCCCCTGTACTAACCAGCAGTACTGGCTGATAGTTTGATGCTTACTGTGCCCGGATCTGCCCGGATATCTTAGTTTTTCCCTACAAGAAAAAAGAAAGATAGCCGGCACAACAGCCTAATACACGGGTGCACACTGCCATGGCATCAGAGTATACAAAAAAAAGAGGATTGCAGCAGCACACATTGGTCAAAAAAATTGAGGCTCTTAGCGCACTTTTTGATCAAAACGTGTCCCCCATCCACCACGGGGAGGTGGCCTCATTTAGGATGGGAACCTAGCACAAATTCTGAGCCTAACACTCAACTATCCACTCACCTCTGCTGGGCATATAGCCTCTGACTGGGTGACATGCTGGATCCATTTAAAACTCCACCTGTGAGAAAGGGAGAGGGGTGCACAGCTAAACAGGGTGCCATTACCCCCTGAATTGTACACACAAGAAAAAAGAAAGATAGCTGGCACAACAGCCTAATACACGGGTGCACACTGCCATGGTATCAGAGTATACAAAAAAAAGAGGATTGCAGCAGCACACATTGGTCAAAAAAATTGAGGCTCTTAGCGCACTTTTTGATCAAAACGTGTCCCCCATCCACCACGGGGAGGTGGCCTCATTTAGGATGGGAACCTAGCACAAATTCTGAGCCTAACACTCAACTATCCACTCACCTCTGCTGGGCATATAGCCTCTGACTGGGTGACATGCTGGATCCATTTAAAACTCCACCTGTGAGAAAGGGGGAGGGGTGCACAGCTAAACAGGGTGCCATTACCCCCTGAATTGTACACACAAGAAAAAAGAAAGATAGCCGGCACAACAGCCTAATACACGGGTGCAC
Source organism: Hyla sarda (assembly GCF_029499605.1). Lineage (NCBI taxonomy): Eukaryota > Metazoa > Chordata > Amphibia > Anura > Hylidae > Hyla > Hyla sarda. The sequence continues at coordinate 107,509,780 of NC_079195.1, forward strand.
AGTGCCATGGCATCAGAGTATACAAAAAAAAGAGGATTGCAGCAGCACACATTGGTCAAAAAAATTGAGGCTCTTAGCGCACTTTTTGATCAAAACGTGTCCCCCATCCACCACGGGGAGGTGGCCTCATTTAGGATGGGAACCTAGCACAAATTCTGAGCCTAACACTCAACTATCCACTCACCTCTGCTGGGCATATAGCCTCTGACTGGGTGACATGCTGGATCCATTTAAAACTCCACCTGTGAGAAAGGGGGAGGGGTGCACAGCTAAACAGGGTGCCATTACCCCCTGAATTGTACACACAAGAAAAAAGAAAGATAGCCGGCACAACAGCCTAATACACGGGTGCACACTGCCATGGCATCAGAGTATACAAAAAAAAGAGGATTGCAGCAGCACACATTGGTCAAAAAAATTGAGGCTCTTAGCGCACTTTTTGATCAAAACGTGTCCCCCATCCACCACGGGGAGGTGGCCTCATTTAGGATGGGAACCTAGCACAAATTCTGAGCCTAACACTCAACTATCCACTCACCTCTGCTGGGCATATAGCCTCTGACTGGGTGACATGCTGGATCCATTTAAAACTCCACCTGTGAGAAAGGGGGAGGGGTGCACAGCTAAACAGGGTGCCATTTCCCCCTGAATTGTACATACAAGAAAAAAGAAAGATAGCCAGCACAACAGCCTAATACACGGGTGCACACTGCCATGGCATCAGAGTATACAAAAAAAAGGAGGATTGCAGCAGCACACATTGGTCAAAAAAATTGAGGCTCTTAGCGCACTTTTTGATCAAAACGTGTCCCCCATCCACCACGGGGAGGTGGCCTCATTTAGGATGGGAACCTAGCACAAATTCTGAGCCTAACACTCAACTATCCACTCACCTCTGCTGGGCATATAGCCTCTGACTGGGTGACATGCTGGATCCATTTAAAACTCCACCTGTGAGAAAGGGGGAGGGGTGCACAGCTAAACAGGGTGCCATTACCCCCTGAATTGTACACACAAGAAAAAAGAAAGATAGCCGGCACAACAGCCTAATACACGGGTGCACACTGCCATGGCATCAGAGTATACAAAAAAAAGGAGGATTGCAGCAGCACACATTGGTCAAAAAAATTGAGGCTCTTAGCGCACTTTTTGATCAAAACGTGTCCCCCATCCACCACGGGGAGGTGGCCTCATTTAGGATGGGAACCTAGCACAAATTCTGAGCCTAATACTCAACTATCCACTCACCTCTGCTGGGCATATAGCCTCTGACTGGGTGACAGTTTTTGTTAGTTTTTGACAGTTAGTTTTTCCCTATATGCTAATTAAGTGCTAACTGGCACAGGCAGGGTAACTGGCACTCTGATGTCGGCGGCCGCCAGCCGCAGCGCCGCCCAGCTCATCAATATTCCTCCCCTCGCTCTGCCTCTCCCTCTTCATGACAGAGCGGGGAGAAGAGGGAGAGGCGGAGCGAGGGGAGGAATATTGATGAGCTGGGCGACTCTGTGGCCGGCGATGCTGACGTCAGAGTGCCAGTTACTGCCTGTGCCAGTTGGTACTCAATTAGCATGTAGTGAAAAACGAAGATATCGGCCGAACGGTGGGGCGTATCCATGCACAGTAAGCATCAAACTGATCAGCATCCCCAACATCAGCCAGTACTGCTGGTTAGTGCGGGGGGAGCAAGCTGACAGTTTTCCTTTAAATGAAATGAAATGTTAGGGCAGGAGACCTAGGAGGACCCCACTGCTGACACAGAGACATAAAAAAGCAAGACTACATTTTGCCAAAATCCAAAATGAACTTGAGTAAGCCAAAAATCCTTCTGGGAAAACAGATGGTGGATGATGGCGGTGCTCCTGCCAGGAGGATGATCCTGCCGATGGATGATGGGGGTGATACTGCCAGGGGGGATGGCCAGTAGCACCCTCATCATCCTCCAGCAACACCCCCCCAGTAGTAGCACCCCCATCATCCACTAGCAACACCACAAATACCCCCCTCCCGTGGTAATAGCATCAGCTAACGGATGTTGAGGGGTGTTACTGCGGTTGTGGTATTATATTCAGAGGGTGCACTGTATGGCAACGTTATATTCAGAGGGCGCAGTTTGTGGTAGTATTATATTCAGAGGGCGCAGTTTGTGGTAGTATTATATTCAGAGGGCGCAGTTTTTGGTAGTATTATATTCAGAGGGCGCAGTGGGTGGTAGTATTATATTCAAAAAGCGCAGTGGCTGGTAGTATTATATTCAGAGGGCGCAGTGGGTGGTAGTATTATATTCAGAGGGCGCAGTTTGTGGTAGTATTATTAGAGATGAGCGAACTTACAGTAAATTTGATTCGTCACAAAATTCTCAGCTCGGCAGTTGATGACTTATCCTGCGTAAATTAGTTCAGCCATCAGGTGCTCCGGTGGGCTGGAAAAGGTGAATACATTCCTAGGAAAGAGTCTCCTAGGACTGTATCCACCTTTTCCAGCCCACGGGAGCACCTGAAAGCTGAACTAATTTATGCAGGAAAAGTCATCAACTGCCGAGCCGAGAAGTTTGTGATGAGTTGAATTTACTGTAGTTCGCTCATCTCTAAGTATTATATTCAGAGGGCGCAGTGGGTGGTAGTATTATATTCAGAGGGTACATTATGTGGCGGTATTATATTCAGGGGTACAGTATGTGGCAGATTTATATTCAGGGGTACAGTATGTGGCAGATTTATATTCAGAGGGCGCAGTTTGTGGTAGTATTATATTCAGAGGGTACAGTATGTGGCGGTATTATATTAAGGGGTACAGTATGTGGCGGTATTATATTCAGGGGTACAGTATGTGGCAGATTTATATTCAGAGGGTACAGTATGTGGCAGATTTATGTTCAGAGGGCACAGTGTGTGGTAGTATTATATTCAGAGGGCGCAGTGGGTGGTAGTATTATATTCAGAGGGTACAGTATGTGGTGGTATTATATTCAGTGGGTACAGTATGTGTTGGTATTATATTCAGAATGTACAGTGTGTGGTAGTATTATATTCAGTGGGTATGGTGTATGGAAGGTTTATAATAATAATTGTTTTCATATAGAGGATGAGAATGTGCTGACATAGTGAGGAGACATCTGGGCATCACATTCTGCAGAGAGAAGTTTTAGCTGGAACAAGTCCTGGTGGTATGTACCATCTGAATTAGATAAGGGAAGACTATAGAGAAGACGTCACCTGTAGTCACTGATATCATTGTACATTCTCCTCTCTATGTCCTATCAGAGCTGTAGTCGCTTGTCAGTTCTACAGTTATGGTCAGTGAAACTACAACTCCCAGCATAACCTTACCACAGCTCAAAGGGGTACTCTACTGGAAAACATTTTTTTTAATCAACTGGTGCTACAAAGTTAAACAGATTTGTAAATTACTTCTATTTAAAAATCTTAATTCTTCCAATACTTATTAGCTGCTGTATAAGCGATTCACCGGAAGTTATTTTCTTTTTTAATTTCTTTTCTGTCTGACCACAGTGCTCTGTGCTGACACCTCTGTCCATGTCAAGAACTGTCCATAGTAAGAGCAAATCCCCATAGCAAACCTATCCTGCTCTGGACAGTTCCTGACATGGACAGAGATGTCAGCAAATAGCACTGTGGTCAGACTGGAAAGAACTACACAACTTCCTGTGGAGCATATACTAGCTTATAAGTACTGTAAGTATTAAGATTTTAAATAGAAGTAATTTAAAAATCTGTTTAACTTTCTGGCACCAGTTGATATAAAAGTAAATGTTTTCCAGTGGCGTACCCCTTTAAGTAATTCTGGGAGCTGTATATTTAAATGGGGAAAACTTCTTTAACACTTTCCCATTCTGTGGCAACTGGTATATCTGATTATTATACTGGAATTTCTCACAATGCGCTACAACAGTGGTGTCTGTCACAACAGGCTAAATACTTACTGGGGGGAGGGGGGAGGTATGGGGGTGACACCATTTATTACCGCACCGGGTGACACCAACCCTAGCAACGCCACTGCTACAGTCTGAGACCACTATAGTGGTCTCTAAACTGTAACCCTCCAGATGTTGCAAAACTACAACTCCCAGCATGCCCAGAGAGCTGTTTAGGCATGCTGGGAGTTGCAGTTTTGCAACAGCTGGAGGTCTACAGTTTGAGACCACTGCAAAGTGATCTCTATGCTGTGCACCTCCAGATCTTGCAAAACCACAACTCCCAGCATGCCCACACAGCAGTTTTCTGTCTGGGCATGCTGGGAGTTGTAGTTTTGCAACATCTGGAGGTCCACAGTTTGAAGACCACTGTGCAGTGTTCTCTAAACTATAGCTCTCCAGATGTTGCAAAACTGCAACTCCCAGCATGCCTAAACAGCAAACAGCTGTCTCTGCATGCTGGGAGTTGTAGTTGCGATCCCTCCAGCTGTTGCATAACTACATCTCCCAGCATGCCTTTCGGCGATCAGTACATGCTGGGAGTTGAAGTTTTACAACAGCTGGAGGCACACTGGTTGGAAAATACTGAGTTAGGTAACAGAACCTAACTGAAGGTTTTACAACCAGTGTGCCTCCAGCTGTTGCAAAAGTACAACTCCCAGCATGCACAGTCTGTCAGTACATGCTGAGAGTTGTAGTTTTGAAACAGCTGGAGGTTTGCCCCCCCATGTGAACGTACAGGGTACATTCACACGGGCGGGTTTACAGTAAGTTTTCTGCTTCAAGTATGAGCTGCGGCAAATTTTTCTCCGCAGCGCAAACTCCTAGCGGTAAATTCACTGTAAACCTCCGCCAGTGTGAACGTACCCTAAAAACACTACACTACACTACACTTACACATAATAAAGGGTAAAACACTACATTTACACCCCCTTACACTGTCCCCCCAATAAAAAAAAAAAACTTATTGTACGGCAGTGTTTCCAAAACAGAGCCTCCAGCTGTTGCAAAACAACAACTCACAGCATTTCTGGACAGCCACTGACTGTCCAGGCATGCTGGGAATTTAGCAACAGCTGGAGGCACCCTGTTTGGGAATCACTGGCATAGAATACCCCTATGTCCACCCCTGTGCAATCCCTAATTTAGTCCTCAAATGCGCATGGTGCTCTCTCACTTCAGAGCCCTGTCGTATTTCAAGGAAACAGTTTAGTGCGACATATATCGGGTATCTCTGTACTCGGGAGAAATTGCACTACTAATTTTGGGGGCTTTTTTTTCCTTTTACCCCTTATGAAAAAGAAAAGTTGGGGTCTATACCAGCCTATTAGTGTAAAAAAAAAATTTTTTTTACACTAACATGCTGGTGTTGTCCTTTGCTTTTAATTTTCACGGGAGGTAAAAGGAAAAAAAGACCCCCAAAATTTGTAACGCAATTTCTCCTGAGTACGGAAATACCCCATATGTGGGCGTAAAATGCTCTGCGAACGCACAACAAGGCTCAGGAGTGAGAGCGCACCATGTACATTTGAGGCCTAAATTGGTGATTTGCACAGGGGTGGCTGATTTTACAGCGGTTCTGACATAAACCCCAAAAAATAAATAACCACATGTGACCCCATTTTGGAAAACGGAACGGAACGGAACGTAACAAGGGGTATAGTGAGCCTGAACACCCCACAGGTGTTTGACAAATTTTCATTAAAGTTGGATGGGAAAATGAAAAAAAAAATGTTTTCACTAAAATGCTGGCGTCACCCTAAATTTTTCATTTTCACAAGGGAAAATAAAAAAAAGGCCCCCAAAATTTGTAACCCAGTTTCTTCTGAGTAAGAACATACCCCATATGTGGATGTAAAGTGCTCTATGGGTGCACCATAATGATCAGAAGAGAAGGAGCGCCATTGGGATTTTGAAGAGAAAATTTGTCCGGAATTGAAGACCACTTGTGTTTACAAAGCCCCCATGGTACCAGAACAATGGACCACCCCCCCCATATGTGACCCCATTTTGGAAAACTACACCCCTCATGTAATGTAATAAGGGGTACAGTGAGCATTTACGCTCCACAGGTGTCTGACAGATTTTTGGAACAGTGATCCGTGAAAATGAAAAATTTTATTTTCCATTTGCACAGCCCACTGTTCCAAAGATCTGTCAAACGCCAGTGGGGTGTAAATGCTCACTGCACCACTTATTAAATTCTGTGAGGGGTGTAGTTTCCAAAATAGGGTCACATGTGGGGGGGGTCCACTGTTCTGGCACCACGAGGGGCTTTGTAAATGCACATGGCCCCTGACTACCATTCCAAACGAATTCTCTTTCCAAAAGCTCAATGGTGCTCCTCCTCTTCTGAGCATTGTAGTTCGCCCGTAGTGCACTTCAGGTCAACTTATGGGGTATCTCCATACTCAGAAGAGATTGGGTTACAAATTTTGGGGGGTATTTTCTGCTATTAACCCTTGCAAAAATGTGAAATTTGGGGGGAAACGCACATTTTAGTGAAAAATATATATTTTTTTTTACATATGCAAAAGTTGTGAAACCCCTGTGGGGTATTAAGGCTCACTTTATTCCTTGTTATGTTCCTCAAGGGGTCTAGTTTCCAAAATGGTATGCCATGATGGTATTTTTTGCTGTTATGGCACCATAGGGGCTTCCTAAATGCGACATGCCCCCCGAGCAAAATTTGCTCTCAAAAAGCCAAATATCACTCCTTCTGTTCTGAGCATTGTAGTTCGCCCGTAGTGCACTTCAGGCCAACTTATGGGGTACCTCCATACTCAGAAGAGATGGGGTTACAAATTTTGGTGGGTATTTTCTGCTATTAACACTTGCAAAAATGCGAAATTTGGGGGGAAACACACATTTTAGTGAAAAAAATAATATTTTTTTTTACATATGCAAAAGTCGTGAAACACCTGTGGGGTATTAAGGCTCACTTTATTCCTTGTTACGTTCCCCAAGGGGTCTAGTTTCCAAAATGGTATGCCATGTGTTTTTTTTTTGCTGTTCTGGCACCATAGGGGCTTCCTAAATGCAACATGCCCCCCAAAAACCATTTCTGAAAAATGTACTCTCCAAAATCCCCTTGTCGCTCCTTCGCTTCTGAGCCCTCTACTGCGCCCGCCGAACAATTTACATAGACATATGAGGTATGTCCTTACTCGAGAGAAATTGGGCTACAAATATAAGTATACATTTTCTCCTTTTACCCCTTGTAAAAATAAAAAAATTGGGTTTACAAGAACATGCGAGTATAAAAAATGAAGATTGTGAATTTTCTCCTTCACTTTGCTGCTATTCCTGTGAAACACCTAAAGGGTTAAAACACTTACTGATTGTCATTTTGAATACTTTGGGGGGGTGTAGTTTTTATAATGGGGTCATTTGTGGGGTATTTCTAAGATGAAGACCCTTCAAATCCACTTCAAACCTGAACTGGTCCCTGAAAAAAAGCGAGGTTCAAAATTTTGTGAAAAATTGGAAAATTGCTGCTGAACTTTGAAGCCCCCTGGTGTCTTCCAAAAGTAAAAACACGTCAATTTTATGATGCAAACATAAAGTAGACATATTGGAAATGTGAATAAAAAAAATATATTTTGAATATCCATTTTCCTTACAAGCAGAAAGCTTCAAAGTTAGAAAAATGCAAAATTTTCTAATTTTTCATAAAATTTTGGGATTTTTCAACAAGAAAGGATGCAAGTTACCACAAAATTTTACCACTATGTTAAAGTAGAATATGTCACGAAAAAACAGTATCGGAATCAGAATGATAACTAAAAGCATTCCAGAGTTATTAATGTTTAAATTGACAGTGGTCAGATGTGCAAAAAACGCTCTGGTCCTAAGGTGTAAAATGGCCTGGTCCTTAAGGGGTTAAAACTGCTTCAGGGAGTATCACACTTCCATGCAGTACAAAATTTTTCTTCCTCGTATCACCCTCAGTCCCATGCCCAAGTAGAACGGGTGAACCAGATTCTGGGAGATTATCTATGCCATTTTGTGTCCTCCCGTCAAGCTGATTGGTCTGACTTACACCCTTGGGCAGAGTTCTCTTATAATTACAAACAATCTTCCGCCACCAATAAGTCTCCATTTTTTGTGGTTTATGGTCATCATCCTCTGCCACCTCTGCCGCGGACCTCCGCCCCTTCTTCTGTACCAGCTGTAGAGGACCTCCTTCAAGACTTCTCTTCTATTTGGCGAGAAACCCACTCAACCCTCCTCAAGACCTCGGCCCGTATGAAGTTCCAGGCCGATAAAAGTCGTAGAGCTCCTCCAGAATTCTGTCCCGGTGACAAGGTTTGGCTCTCCTCGAAGTACATCAGATTTAAGGAGCAAGTTACAAGCTGGGCCCTCGTTACTTGGGTCCCTTCAGAGTCAAGAGCCGCATTAATCAGGTGTCCCACCAGCTCCATCTTCCTCCCTCCCTCAGAATTCACAACTCTTTCTATGTCTCCCTTCTCAAACCTGCTATCTTTAATCGCTTCTCTCCTAAACTTCTTTCTCCCACCCCTGTCCCTGGTACCTCAGATGTTTTTCTGTTAAAGAAATCCTAGCTACCAAGGTCGTTCGGGGGAAAAGATTTTTTTTTGTTCGCCTGGGAGTGTCCTGAGGAGAGGTCTTGGGAGCCTGAGAATAACATCTTGGACCGCAGTCTCATCCTCAACTTTCTTGGTGCCAAAAAGAGGGGGAGACCTAAGGGGGGGGGGGGTTACTGTCACAGCAAGCGCTCCGGTCATCGCCTCCGGACCGGAGCGCCCGCTGCCTCAATCCTCAGCCCCGGTGATCGGGAGCGCGGGTTCCTCGGCTTCAGAGACGTGGCTGGCGTGGCGGCTGGTCCCCGCTCACGCGCCGTGTCCCTGCCCAGCTCACCTGGTTCTCGGCGCGCTGCTCCCTGCGCTCCTGCATCCTGGCGCGCGCGGCCCGCTCTCTGGGGCGTGCGCGCCGGCTTCAGTAAATTTAAAGGGCCAGCACACCGGTAATTGGTGTGCTGGTTCCTCACCTCTTACTGTGTCCTCCTTATATAAACTACCTCCCCCTTCCTGCCTTGCCGGATCTTTGTGCCTTGTGCCTCTGAGAAAGCGTTCCCTACTGTGTTATTGCCTTGCCAATTGACGAACCCGTTGCTACCGTATACTTGCCTGTGAACCCTTGCCGCCTGCCCTGACCTCTGCTACGTCTGACTACGCTCTTGCCTACTCCCTGTGTACCACACTATATCAGCTGCCAGAGAGGTTGAGTTGTTACTGGGGGATACGACCTGGTAGTTACCGCCGCAGCAAATCCATCCCGCTTTGCGGTGGGCTCTGGTGAAGACCAGTAACTGCTCAGAACCGGTCCTCCAGTACAACCCGCGTAACCGCCTCTCTGGTCCAGAGGATCCACTACCTGTCCTGCCGGTTCGTGACAGTTGCAAGCATGCAATATAGAAATGTCATTACTGTATGTATATATATATATATATATATATATATATATATATATATATATATATAAATATGAGGGTCAGTGGACCGCAAGGAATATATAGAGAAAATATACTTTACAGTAATGAAAGGTCAATGGACCCCATCGTCTAACTCAGACGCGTCACAGTAACCTTCCCGGTCGGTTGGCATCAGTTCCATTTATAGTCACAATAGTCACAGGACCTACAAAAGAGCACACATACAAAGGGCATATGATGACCCCATAGTTCCTTCTAGGTCCTTATAGATAACACACACGGCTACTTACATAACCGCCGGAGGTGTCAAACACATAGACGCGCTCTATAATAAACAAATATATACCATGGCAGACTCAGTGTAGGCCAATATGTAACGCAACTAGCACATCATGTACGCTAGTTATAAGATAACTTACGGTTAGAAGTCTTTACTCAGACGCTGCAATTGGCAGCGCTCCCCGTCCAAGTGTTGGAGCTGAGTGCACCATTGAGCACGCCGGCATTTTACAATCACATGACCCCGGAGGTACCCGCACCTCAACCCGCCCCTCGAGGGCCGAAGACAGAGCTATTGCTCACTGTTTAGCTGTATGGGCATACCGCGATCATTGTTAGATTAACGGTAAATCAGTTTAATGAAACAAATCTCTGATTTATGGGTCCTGCTTCACTGGCAGTCACAATGTAACGATGTTATATAGGTAGGGAATTAATTATTCATAAGTGCTCTGCTATTATGCATATCAGAGCCTTCGGCTCTGACGGCAGTACACCCACAGCCGTGAGCTCTCTGTAACCACGCCCACTAACAGTATCAATATATCACTCGGAGGCTACCGACTGTTGAATCTGCAAATAGATGTATAAATAACGGTAAAGGCCCACATAAATGTTCACGGAGGCTGGATTATTGGTGACAGTTACTGCAGCTCCATTAAAAAGGGTAGTATATATTGTACTTGCTATTTTAGGGACCAAACAGCATAAAATGAATGAATACGTAAATGGATAATAGATAGATGAATACGTTAATACAGGGACTGGCACCGATGATCATCATACTGTTATTTGGGCAGTTGTTAGATACCCCCCTTCCCCCACTGTAGTTGGAGTGTAGAGTGACCTACTTTGTCCCTACTGTACCCTAGCCTCCAAACCCTATCCCTAAGCGGCATTGACACCCTTATAAGGGCGGTACCGTATAACTCGTACCTCCTGATGTCCTCGCATTTTTTAAGAAAGCCATTCACAATGGCTAAAACGTTTAGAGGAGAGGTGTAATGTTTTAATAGCACGCTGTGCCAGTGTCAGTACGCCGGGTGACTGAACTGCAGCCGGACACCGGAATACACTAGACATACATAAGAATCAGTAGTCTGTATAGCAGACACTTAAAAATTCCTTAAAATGGAAATAACTGAGCACAGTGTTGCAACTTTTAAACATCACTGCCATCTAGTGGTAATAAATGTGTAGCACACAAAAGACAATATTTTAATAAGTTTAATTAAAAGTTAAATTTTATAGGGGATCTTTAGTCAGGGTTTTTCCTAAGGGGTTTTCTTTCCCCAAGTAGGTGGTTTGTTATTAGAGTAAAAATACAGACATCCAAGCACCATGGTAACTCAGTAATGCCCTGGATAATGTGGGATCAATAGGGGACCAATGATCTTGTATAAGTTATATAAAACATAAAAGTCCCAGCACAAAAATATAGAGGTATTGAATAAAGTACAGATTAGGTCCAACATGTATATAGCAACATCGTGGCCAATGGTTAAAGTTGCCGCTTGACAAAGAACACCAACTGAGAAAAGTGAAATAACGTTAGACAATCTGAGTCAAAGAGATCAAAGGAGGTCAAAAAGTGCATGAAAATGTGCACTATGAATAGAGGAGGCATAGCTATTTACCTCATTGAGGCCCCGTGGAGTCATGGTTTCTAATCCACAGGGTCTCTCGTTGTGCCAATTTTTGTGGCTAGTTTTGTGGCTATTTTCCACATGCAGTACGGCCACATATTATTGGACCCTTACTGCCAAATAGGTATTGGTCTTTAGATGTTGTGTAATTGCTATGAACCAAATCATCTCAAATGTTCTGAGACCTGCTGTAAGTCACCGCTGGTGATGCAGGTAAAAATTTGGATAGGGTGGAATCTGTCAAAAGAATGGACAAATGTTGTTTCAAAATTTCAGTTACCTGTGAGCTCCGGGAATTGAAATCAAAGATGCATCGGACTTGATCTGTAGGTGTTGTGGGTTTCTTCTTAGAACATAGCAAGGCAGTACGGTTCTGGGTTATGGCTCATCTGTAAGCATAATTTATGTATGCAACGATTACTGTAGCCCCTTTCTTTGAATCTCTGCTTCAGCTCTTGTGCTTGTGCCTCAAATCGTATGTCATCTGAACAGAGTCTTCGGGCTCAAAGAAGCTGTCCGTAAGGAATGTTTTTGATAAGGTGCAATGAATGGATGTGCAGAGGTTGCATGCAAGATGGTGTTGGCTGCAGTACTTTTGCGATACAGGTCGGTCTAAATATTGCCCCGGTCGTCCACCTGGATTTGAATACCAAGAAACTATATTTAATTCATTTTCATTAAGATGGTACATGAAGGTGTCTAATTCTTCTCGAGTTCCCTGCCTGATGATTAGGATGTCGTCGATGTAGCGCCCCCACGACAGCAATTTGTCAAGATGGGGCGCTACATCAGATGAAAAGAGAGTCCTCTCCCACATGCCCAAAAAGAGGTTGGCATATGAGGGCGCACAGGCCGCCCCCATAGCCATACCTCAAAGCTGTAAAAAGGGAACTTCTTTGAAAATGAAAAAATTTGTGTGAGCACGAAGGTTAGTAAATCCAATAGAAATACAATTAGATCAGCATCCATATTGCTAGTTTCTAGAAAGAACCTAGTGGCTGCTATCCCTTGTGTGTGGTGAATGGATGTATATAAAGACTCCACATCACAGGTAACCAGCAGCATGTTGGGATCCAGATGTATACCCTCCAGTTTACGAAGTACATCGCTAGAATCTTTAATGTAGTGGGGCAACACTTAAACAAGAGGTTGTAAGTGGAAGTCAATAAATTTAAGTACCGGTTCTGTGAGAGTTGGACCCGGACACAATTGGCCGACCTTGTGGTGTCTTGCTGTTCTTGTGAATTTTCGGTAACAAATATAAAGTAGGTACAGTTGGGTGTTGAATCATTAGACTTTCTAGTTGTTTCTGAGTAAGCAAGCCCTTGTCTTTTGCGGAATCCAAGAGAGATAATAATTCGGATCTAAAAGACATGAGAGGGTTAAACGTTTATAGCAGGTGTTATCATGAAGTTGTCTCATCATCTCATTTTCATACATAGTTGTGGGCCATAGCACCACATTCCAGCCTTTGTCTGCCGGCTTTATGACAACATTTTTCATGTCTCTCAATTGCTGTAAGGCAATTCGTTGGGCACTATTCATGTTGTCATGTAGACATGTCTCGGGTAACTCTCTAAGATCACGAATTACCATTTTAATAAATACATCAACCACTGGAAACAGGGTAGATGGTGGAAAACTGGTACTTTTAGGAAGAAGATGTTGAGGATACCTACTTGTTGGTGGAGTTTCTTGTTCCAATAGTAATGACTCCAGATCTTGTAGTGCATTAAGTTCGGTTTCAGTTTCAAAGCCCATTTCATTGGCCGTTGCCCAAATATTTGTCGATGCCTGGTGTTGTTTATCATTAATTTTCTTTAGGGTCAACTTCCGGGCAAACAACTGAAGGTCTTTCACTGTATTAAAAAGATCAAAATTAGCCTGAGGGCAAAAAGATAGACCTAACTCCAACATTTGTTCCTGCATCTTAGTCAAAACAACATCTGATAGGTTAATTACCTTGAGTGCAGAAGTGGGTTGATGGTTACTCTGTTGACGAGTTCGACCACTATCGCCATAACGCTGGGTTTGGTTTCTGTTACGTGTCATCCTCTGGCGATACTGCTGAGAATGTGTGGAGGAAGCCACTGATGTGGCTCCTATGGATGACAACGAGGAGTCTGCCGTACAGACTAAATTTGAGGGTTTTGGAATATGTCGCCACCGATATACTCGGTTACTTTGCACATCCTGTAAATCACGCTGGAACTTCTTAATTTTAGTAGCTTCTATTTTTTCTTCCCATTCTTTAAGCCATGTTTCTAAGTCCTGGTTGAAGATGGTAACTTCTTCCTGTGATAACTCAGTACGTATCTTTTGAGAAGTAGTTTCAATTTCTAATTCGAGGCCCGCCAGTGTCCTGGTGTTGTGACTGACCAATAGTTCTAAAAAAGATTTTGAACATACTGAGCAGGCAAGCTCCCATTGTTTGATAAAGTCCTCATCCTCCACCAGGAAAGAGGGAAAAAGTTGAATACTTAAGCCATGTGGTACTAATCCGGTGGATAAATACCTTTCCAAGGTGGTTTTATTCCACTATGTTTTTGACCTCTTAAATAACAGGTTTTTCATTGATCTTTTTAACTCAGATTTGAGGCCACTTTCTGGTCCACCAGATGCATCTCCGGAGAAAGCAGTTTCAGCACGTGCAAATCCATGGTAGGATGGGATATATACCTGTAGAAACAGGAAATTGGAATCAATATACAAAAAATCCCTGGAGGTCACTGACCCAATGCTGATATAGCAATTTAAAAGAAAACAATGCGTTTTTAAGGATCAAAAATATTTTTTACTTTATTGAAACACATAATTCAAATGACATAAGACATGAAAAGAGCAAAAATCATACATATGGTCATGTACAAATCCCCAAAGATGCTAATCCAGTGGACGAGAAACAAAGAAGTGGGTGGCCAGGCTACAGAGAAAAAATCACTATATGTACAATATAAGAATCAACCGATTGACTTCATAAATGTAAGACATATACACTCCAAGGAATTAGAAAAAGCAGCATATGATGTGCAAAAAGCCATAGGCTGTGATAATATAGATCACAATAAATAAATAAAGTGCACAGGTCAATAATTGAACTAGTAAAATTTGCTAAAGTGCTATAGTGACTGTGCAACACCAAGCTCGATCTGAGTTACCAAGGCTTTGTGCCAAAAAGAAATGTAAAAACATTAAGAAAGAAATACAGTAAACAAACATATATCAGCATACTAACTAACATACAACCTGGTGTGTACAGCCTGGCAAGCCACCGGACCCAACGTTTCGCAATAAGCTTTGACAGGGGTGTGGCCAATAGAACAAACAAACTCTTATTTATATAGCATCTGAGCCAATCATCGACGGTTCAAGAAGTCAGCTGATGGCGGAAAACACATCATTAGTGAGCGACAAGTTGGCGCCTTAGCAGGCAAAGGTGCCTATTATAACATAATTTACCTGAGACAAAAGGTGTAACGACGACGCCGGCATCACGTGATGGACCGTGATGACGCGGCCGAAGAATAGCTGGGTCCGCCCGGGTCACCTGACCGCAGTAGGTGCGGCATAGACAGCGGCCCTGGACTGTGCGCATCAGTACGCGTCAAGCGTAATGACGCACCAGGAAGTGCCTGTGGTCACGCGATCAGTTACGGTCACGTGATCACAAAGCAGGGCGAACGGTGTCCACAACGGGACAAAAGAAAAGCGTTGTAGCGCTGTGAGGTATAACAACCTGAGACGTGGTGATACGGGAGGATATTGATCACCAGGTCTCAGGGAAGTGAGAAACAAATCACAAAATCCCCAACGGCGCCACAGGGGCATGTTGGCAAGCCCTGTATATGTATTAATGGAAAAGAAATAATGCAGAGTATAAGGTGTGGATGAATGAGATGTATAGAATACTTACATTATATGGATGGTTATATAGAAAATAAAATATAAAAGATATATATATGTAGAAAAAAGTATAATAAAAATAATACATAATAATATATAATATAGGCCCTATGTGATAAAGTGTATATGTGTGAAAGGAGTGAGTGGGGATGTCAGAGATGATGAAGTGAACATGGTGAATATGATAAATGGTGTTTGAAAGAGAGTGAAAATGCTGAGTGACTGGGAAATGTGGAGGAGAAGGTGAATGAATATGAGTGAATGATTGATAACATGATTATATGCAAAAGGATACAAAATACATTTATACACAAGGAAGCCGTGCCACACCGGTGGACATAAAAAAATATCGCGGTGAAAACCCAGTTTAGGGGTACCCCAATAAAGAAAAGGGGGATGCCAAAGTGCAACACACAGAAAATAAAAAATGCAAAACAACCTCCAGCAAAAAACAGGTAAGTGCAAGTGAAGTGCTGGAGTGAAGTGCACAGAGGAGAGTATAACACATTATTAGTGCAAAATACTTACAACTTTTTAAGGGCGTCAATGTGACACATCCCTAAATATAAAATAACCAAAGCTAAAGAATTGTTATTTAATCATCAATCATTAGAACATATACCAATCCATTTTGTTAGAGTAAAAATACAGACATCCAAGCACCATGGTAACTCAGTAATGCCCTGGATAATGTGGGGTCAATAGGGGACCAATGATCTTGTATAAGTTATATAAAACATAAAAGTCTCAGCACAAAAATATTGAATAAAATATTGAATAAAGTCCAGATTAGGTCCAACATGTCTATAGCAACATCATGGGCGATGGTTAAAGTTGCCGCTTGACAAAGAACACCAACTGAGAAAAGAGAAATGCGAAAGTCGCCAGCTCATTGAGGCCCCGTGGCAGCTCTTAGCAATCGAGCACAGATTTTATAGATGCAATAGCATAACATTGATCTATGTAAGCCAAATATGTATAAAAAATTAGTAAAAAAAAGTTTTTAAAAATATAAAAAATACCTCCCCTTATAAAAATTCAACCCCCCCCCTTTTCCCATTTTTTTTTTTATAAAACACTGTACAAACAAGAAAGATACACATATTTGGTATCGCCGTGTGCATAATTGTCCAAACTATTAAATTATTATGTTTATGATCCTGAACGGTGAACAGCGTAAAAGCAAAAAAATTCCAAACGAGAAAATTGCTGATTTTTGATTACATTACACCCCCAAAAATGTAATAAAAAGTGATTAAAAAAAACAACTACCCAAAATTGTTACCGTTAAAACATACAAAACTAAAACAGCTCTGTAGGTAAACATTTTTTAAAGTTATAGGGGTGAGAACATGGTAATGAACAACGTTTTTTTAAAATATATTTCAAGGTTTCAAGGTAAAAAAAATTTTAACAATAAAACAAAACAAAAATGATTCACGTTTGATACCATTGGAATCATATTGACCCATAGAATAAATATGGAATGTCAGATTTACCATATTTTGAACTCCGAAAAAAATTATTGCCCTACAAAATTGTACAATTCCATATTTTTTTCAATTTTGCCCTGCATATAATTCTTTTCTGGTTTTGTAATACCTTGTATGATAAAAAAAAGTGAATCTTTGTGAATTGGAAATTCCAACTCGTCACGCACAAAATTAGCCCTAATACAATTTTGTCAGTCGAAAAATAAAAAAGTTATGGGTCTTAGAATGTAAGGAGGAAAAAAACATGAGCCAGAAAATTTTAAGTAAGCATGTTTTTTTTCCTTGTTTTGAAGCATGCCTTTTGGTTTACAACATATTAAAACATGCTTTCCCTGGTAGCTATTCCTTTACACATGGAGAACTTGGAGTTACCTGAAGCTCCTAGGCCCCAATGCAAAATCTGTAACAGTGCTCCCACCCACCATGTGCAATTTATAGTACATGTGTCTTTTGAGGTAGAAGGGCTTTTAATTTCCTTAGACACCAGGACCCAGGTGTGACTGCAACCCCCGCACCCTCCAATCTATACCCCTGTAACTGTTGTTGTACATATAATCACAGTTTGAATTTGTTCCTTTAGGTCATTCATATATGTATGTTTATTTTTTTATACCGCATGGCCAAGTGCCCACTTAAGTAAAAATCAAGTGAGCTGAAGTCTGGTGTCCTTGAAGGTTATGTTAACATGTAGTATTTTGTTCAGTATTTAAAAAAAAAAAAAAAAAAAAAAAACAGGAGTAAAATCAACATAGATGAAAAAAAAAATTATAATTAAAACATTCAAACCTTTGTCTGTATTTTGAAACCCCACCTAGTTTTGTCAAAAAAAAAATTATAAAAATACCGGCCAAAATACTATATAGGAACATAGCCATTGCCAAATGGGACAACAGCAAGCAATGCAAAGTCTTACAAACTATGAGACCCACTATATCCTGCGTATGGAATTTGTAAAACACCTTGTTTACATCAGGGTCAATTCTGGCATTGTGGAGATCTCAAATTAAGCTTTTCACCCCATCAAAGGATTGCAGTAGACATACACACATAGCCAAAAGCAGTTTGGTTCCCCGGTTCTTAATAGTTGGGCCGAGCACTTGTCTTAACATTATGCTGAGGAAAGCCACTGCACTCTACTGCTGTTATTTATACTACTACAACCTACTATGTTATTTATACTACTATCATTATTGTTGTAAGGAATGTTCTTTGATAAGTGTTAAAGTAAAAACATAATGAATGACAATAGTATTTGTGTATAAAGGGGTTTTCTCATTTAAGAGAGATATCCTCTATGTCCTATGATCTTAAGAAGAGAGACCCCTTTCTGCCATTAGAATGGAGCAGTGGGTTTCTTCTACATGCTGCACAGGGGTGGACTGACTGGCTGGTACATTCGGACTTGATCTGAGGCCCAGACAGGAAAAGGGCCCACCACCACCGCCACTACTGAGGATCAAGGACACTTGTCCCAGATCCCTAGGCAGACAGCGCTGCTTTCTGCTGTATGTGCGGCTCATGCACAAAAAGAAGAGAGCCTTCTCTCTGTGTGAGCCGCATCTGTGGCCTACACAGAGGAGACGTGACCTCCACCCCCACTGCGCAGTGCAGGTGCCGATTACGTCACTTATTGGCGCCTGCACTGTGGAGGATGGAAGACGCTGTCTCCTGCTGCCCGAGATTGTTGCATGGGACATACATGCCAGGTGAGCAAATAGTTTCTTTTTCCATTCTTGGGAGGGGAGGGGGTGTGGGGGCTGGGGGGGGTGGCGACTCTGCTGCCCATGCCTACTGTAGGAGAACTCTTCTGCCCATACCTACTGTGGGGGAATCTGCTGCCCATACCTACTGTGGGGGAACTCTGCTGCCCATACCTACTGTGGGGGAACTCTGCTGCCCATACCTACGGTGGGGGAACTCTTCTGCCCATACCTAATGTGGATAAACTATGCTGCCTATACCGAATGTGGGAGAACTCTGCTGCATAGCAAATGTGGGGGACAATTTACTATGTTCCTGCCTAGCTAATATGGGGACAAACTACCAAACTAATAGGGGGGGGGGGCTATCTACTGTAGGGGGTTTTCAAACATGGGGAAGATATCTTGGGGATTTACCTACAGGTGATATAACTACCTACCTGGGGACACCAACTTATTGGGGGCATGACCTACTAGGGGAGACTACCTACCTGTAACTTCCGTAAGCAACACCTTATTTTCTGTCCGCTAACACAAATTACTCTGATAGTGCCCCTCTCGAGACTAGACTCCGGATCCGCCACTGGGGGGGGGGGGAGGGGGGTGCTGGCTACCTACTTGACTAACTACCTGGCTACCTAACTTTACACCTGGATGCCTAGCTACTTACCTACATACCCTGGTATCTAAATACCTACATACCTGTCTGCCTAACTACCTATCTACATATCTTGCTACCTACCTCCATACCTGGCTACCTAACTATGTACATACCTAACCTTCATACATGGCTGCCTAACTACCTAGCTAGCCACCCATCCAAATGCCTGGCTACCTACATACCTGGCTTCCTGATCTACCTACCTAGTTACCTATATACCTGGCTACCTACCTACTTGCCCTTTTACAGTTCAGGACACAGTTTGTGGGCCTATAGATAGGAAGACTGTGTAGAGGAGGGGAGGGCACTGGAAAAATGTTTGTCCAGATGGAGAAGAAAAGGAAACAGGATGCCGCAGTACAGAAAATACATAATTGTGAGTCCCTAATTGTAACTGTAATCACTTTTATGGTATACAAATCCTGTGTATAGCTGATATCTACCGCCATATATAATCACTTATATTGTACACAGATCTCTGTACAGCTGGTATTTACTGCTATATAGGCACTGTATATAATCACTTATATAGTATACAGATCCTGTGTACAGCTGGTAACTACCGCTATATGGGCACTGTATGTAATCACTTACATAGAATACAGATCCTGTGTAGTATACTGGTCTGTGTATAGTGGTGTAATTCAGTACAGTATTGTGGTATTATTCAGTTATTGTGTGGTGGTATATTTTTATGCTTTGTATACTGGTATTATTGGTCAAGGAAAATTATTTTACGTATGTTAAAGTGTTTCATATATATATATATATATATATATATATATATATATATATATATATATATATAAATGTATATACACATATATAAATTTTAGTTTGTTTTGTGTGTGGGATTTGTGGGCATGGCAGAAGTGTGAGCAGAGGTGGAGCCTCACAGAGGGCCCTTGCTTTTTTTGGTCCGGGGGCCCTGAGTGTTGTCACTCCATCCCTAATGCTGCCATTTCATTAAATTTTTATGGGAGCCGCGAAAACATCTGCGTACAGTGGAAGTGCATATGCACAACCTGCCACTCTATCCTAACTGTGCAACAGGCTGTGCATTCACTACTTTGCATTGTAGCAGTGTCGTTTCTTCACTGTTGTCACATGAAAAGATATAATAAAATATTTACAAAACTGTGTGTACTCACTTATGTGAGTATGTGAGATACTTATGTGAAGTTGTGAAGCCATTCAAACAGACAATCCATCAGTGTAAAATGCTGTAAACTCTGTAAAGCTTCCTGCTTGAACTATCAATCTATCAATCAACTGCTCTTGGTCTAGTTTGTAGAGATTAGCTGCAGATATTGTAAATATTGCCTGCAAGCTGATTATCTTCCTTTAGTTGAATAAGGAAGTAAACATAGAACCAAACATAAAGACAATGTCCTTGACAACGATGGGCTTTCCCAACCTTTCCCCTGTACATATATTTATTTTTTCTATATACTGTCCATTAATAAGTATTTAAAGGGCTTAAATATTTATCCCCTATACTTTTATAACCAGCTGATTCAAGGTAATTGTACCAGGGAGTGCAATGTCTGCAGTGTCCCAGCAAGAAAAATATAAAGTTGTCTTGTGGATGGGGAATTCCTGTTCTAAATGTCTACATTTATATTTGGGGTATTGTGAGTTAACATGTATAGCTGCTGTTTTGTATATCTAAGAAAAGAGAAAAGGGAGAAGGCGCTCTCATGTGCAGAAATCCAAGTAATCCCACAGGGGGGGGGGGGGGGGAGGAGGAAGACAGCCACTCACCAAAGTTGATTGTATTACTTACAAAACAATGGGAAGCGCATGTGAATAGGTACCATCTGCAGCCGTCCTGTTCATATGAGTAACTTTATTGGACCAGCATGCAACACGTTTGCATGCTGGTCCAATAAAGTTACTCATCTGAAGCTCCCGTGGTTCTGCTCTGCTTGTTCCGATCAGCGCCGGGTGATCCTGTCTTCCTCTGAAGTCCTTCTTTATTTGCTGTTTTGTATGACACACTGCCATTTCAGTATTGTAGATGTGTAAGGGTAAAGGTTTGCCATTTTACTATGACCAATGGTGTGTTCATTGGATTTTTGGTCACATCAACCTCCCCAGTCAGTTTTATAAGTACAAACTTCTGAAAAAGGCTGAGACAGAAGTTCCCTAGTGCAACCCTCTCACTACTGAGGGCTGGACTCAAAACCAGAGTAGTCTAGTCCTGGCCAAAGATATGTGCACATCTCTCCTAGCTCTGCTCTTGCTATGTAGACCTGTTTAGTCAAAGTTTAACCTTCTATTCAAAAAAGTTCAGTCCCAGACAGTGACCTGCTCCATACTAAAGCCTGCTGCAAGCAAGAACATCAAGATATGTGTCACGATGCCGGCTGGCAGGAGGTGGATCCTCTGTGCCAGAGAGGGATAGCGAGGACCGTGCTAGTGGACCGGTTCTAAGACACTACTGGTTTTCACCAGAGCCCGCCGCAAAGCGGGATGGTCTTGCTGCGGCGGTAGTGACCAGGTCGTATCCACTAGCAACGGCTCACCTCTCTGGCTGCTGAAGATAGGCGAGGTACAAGGGAGTAGGCAGAAGCAAAGTCGGACGTAGCAGAAGGTCGGGGGCAGGCGGCAAGGTTCGTAGTCAGAGGAGATAGCAGAAGTTCTGGTACACAGGCTTTAAACACACAAAACGCTTTCACTAGGCACAAGGGCAACAAGATCCGGCAAGGAAGTGCATGGGAGGAGGATAGATATAGTCAGGGACCAGGTGGAAGCCAATTAAGCTAATTGGGCCAGGCACCAATCATTGGTGCACTGGCCCTTTAAGTCTCAGGGAGCTGGCGCGCGCGCGCCCTAGAGAGCGGAGCCGCGCGCGCCAGCACATGACAGCAGGGGACGGGAACGGGTAAGTGACCTGGGATGCGATTCGCGAGCGGGCGCGTCCCGCTGTGCGAATCGCATCCCCAACGGCCATGACAGAGCAGCGCTCCCGGTCAGCGGGACTGACCGGGGAGCTGCAGGGAGAAAGACGCCGTGAGCGCTCCGGGGAGGAGCGGGGACCCGGAGCGCTAGGCGTAACAGTACCCCCCCCCTTAGGTCTCCCCTTCTCTTTATCCGGTAACTGCCTCCCCTGGGATGAGGACACCGGGAAAGGATGGAGGGATTCCTCAACGGCAGGCAGAACAGCAGGAGTAGGAATGGGGAGAGAGGGCAGAGGGCGAGACCTGGCACGGGGCAGTGTGACACCAGGACGAGGGCCATGCGGGGACACAGGGGCTTGCCTGATGGGACTGGGAGGGAGGAGGATAGATATAGTCAGGGACCAGGTGGAAGCCAATTAAGCTAATTGGGCCAGGCACCAATCATTGGTGCACTGGCCCTTTAAGTCTCAGGGAGCTGGCGCGCGCGCGCCCTAGAGAGCGGAGCCGCGCGCGCCAGCACATGACAGCAGGGGACGGGAACGGGTAAGTGACCTGGGATGCGATTCGCGAGCGGGCGCGTCCCGCTGTGCGAATCGCATCCCCAACGGCCATGACAGAGCAGCGCTCCCGGTCAGCGGGACTGACCGGGGAGCTGCAGGGAGAAAGACGCCGTGAGCGCTCCGGGGAGGAGCGGGGACCCGGAGCGCTAGGCGTAACAATATGTATGCACCAGAGAGCCAACAAGTTCCAGCTGCAAGAGCTTTTAACTTGAGACAGATCTGGGTCCATGCTGTGAGGGCATCTTTCTTCAAGTGTTCTATTTCCAGCTCCAAAAAGGAGACTCTAATAGTCAGAAGTAAAGAACCAGCTAAACAAGGATCCTTCTGAGAACACCAATCTCTTTATGGGCTTACAGCCAGAGTTAGTTCTGCGTGGCTTAACATGTCACAAAAAGTTATTTGTGCCGCAAAGCAAAAGTAAAGTCTACAAGTATCTGCACCACTGTAAACCAACTAGTGTAGTGTAGGCCATCTACAGTAGAGTTTAATCTATATATATCTGCAACTGCATTTGTTCCTGTAACTGTACATCACTGCTAACAACCAGGGGCATAAAAGGCTTGGCCCCATAGCTAATACCTCAAATACTACTCAGACGCAGTCACAGAATACAGAACTATTACATTGTGACTCACAGATTATGTATGTTCTGGTTGGTGATGTTCTCTTTATTTTTCCATTCAGGCCAGTCTGATATGATAACTTCTACTGCAGACTGCAGACTATACTAACAAATATTTGGTCGCTCACATATGCAGCCATCCTCAGCCTCTATAGCAACATAAGCACCACAACCCCCATCCTTAATACAGTCTTCCTGCTCCTCCTGTCAATACTGTGCCTGCTGCTGCCCCATGTGCCTCTATCACTGTACCTACAGCACTGCCTAATAACCCCAATTACTCAAGATATAATAGAGCCTGAGAACAGGGCTAGAGACCACAGCAGGGATAGAACTGCAAAACAATGGGCCCCAAACCAGACCCCAAAATTAATTTAAACCCAAATAGACCCTCCAACACAGATGTGAGCTTAGCCCATCCTCTTACTCCTCAGGTGTGCTGCAGCAATAGTTACTTTGAACTTTGATTCAAAGCGTCTTAAATTTCTAAAAAATGGGGATTCTGCTCAGATTTAAGAACAAGATTACAAGTAGAGATGAGCGAATCAAAGTTGATGAACCCGAATTCGTTACGAATTTCATGAAAAATTCGATTTGCAACGAATACGAATATCGCTGCGATTCTATTGCACGAATCGCTTCATTAAACTCCATTTTACAGCGTTCCAGGCTATTGGAGACCTAAGAAGGCAGATCCACATGTGAGTACATGGGGCAGGGGATTATGGGAGGGCGGGAAACAGCGGCGGGAATGAAGGTAGGCGGGCTGACCCTGAATCAGTGTTCACTGATTGTTCACTGATTGAGTGATGTCACAGCCCCTATATAATTGGCGGCCATCTTGCCTCTCTTCATTTAATCTATGCACTCAGATGGAGAGGACGGGACTGCGTGTGTGTGAATAGCTCATACCACAGCGTTACACTGCAACTGCTAGTCACATCAGCATTAGGGAAAGGCAGGAGTGCAGAGTGCTGTGCTGTTACTCTGAGAAGGATCATTGATTGCTAAACCTCCTATTCACGTTATTGAGCATTGCAGCAGAGAGGGGCAGATAGCTGTCAGCTGCCTCATACAGATCTCCAAGCTGCCTGAACTTTCTGAAGCATCTAATCTCCTCATTTTTCAGCCCAATTGTGTATAATTGTATTTGCTCCACAAATCTTCTGCTGCTCAGAATTGTGTGACAGAGTGCAATTTAGGGTTTAATCCCTTGATTTTTTTTTTGTGGTGCTGCACTTTTGGGTCCTGCTGCTGTTCAGAAATAAGTCATATTAGTGTGGACTTTAGTGCCTTTTTACCATTTTTCCCCTGTTTCTCTGTCTCTGTGCTAAATTCAGTGTTATAAAAGTGTTATATAAGTTTTTCCTGCGTACAAATACGCTTAACAGTGGCCTTATCATTGCAAAGGGCCTACATACAAGCAAATAGCGTACCATATACCACCTTTTTTCTGTCTCTGTGCTAAATTCAGTGTTATACCACACGTTATACACCTGCCAGTGTATTAAGGAAAAAAAAAAGTTTTTCCTGTGTACAAATAGGCTTAACAGTGCGCTCATCATTGCAAAGGGCATACATACAACCAAGTAGTGTACTATTTAGTACCTGTATTTCTGTCCCGGTGCTAAATTCAGTGCTATTCCACACATTAGTATACACCGGCTGGTGTATACAACAAAAAAAAAATAGTTTTTTTCTGCGTATAAATATGCTTGACAGTGCGCTCATCATTGCAAAGGGCATACATAGAACCAAGTAGTGTACTATTTACTACCTGTTATTCTGTCTCTGTGCTAAATTCAGTGCTATTCCACACATTAGTATACACCTGCTGGTGTAATAATAATTTAAAAAAAGTGTTTTTTCTGCGTAGAAATACGCATACCAGTGCGCTCATCATTGCAAAGGGCATACATACAACAAAGGAGTGTACTATTTAGTAACTGTTATTCTGTCTAGGGCCTATATACTTTGAAAGGACAGCCGTAAGTAATCGCCTGCTGCTGTTCTATACCCTCATAAACGCACTAAGTATGTCAGGCAGGGAAGTGCCAGGACGTGCAGAAGGGGCAGAGGCCTACATACATCAGGCAGAGTTGGCAGCAGACTTGGGGCGAGTGGCAGCAGGAGTCGCAGCAATAGGCCTGAGCTCCCGTTAACACCCAGCGGTCGTCTCGTCGACCCATCTCTCCTCGTCAATTGGTTTGCACACTCATCCCCATCATCACAAGCGACATGGGACAACCCCAGTCAAGAGTCGGTGGGTTCCTCAGACAAACACCCTCAGTTGGCATGGCCTGGGAGCAGTCCCCCTAATCCCATTGCCTTTGTCCTATGCTGTTCCCTCTCCCAAAGAAGTATCTCATGCTTTGGGTTCAGCTCCACTATTTACTGAGGACGATCCAATAGAGGACAGTCAGCAGCTAATGGGCAGCCAAGAATGTGAGGAGACATGCGTCGCTTGCTCCGCAAGTCGGGCAAGTAGTGGTGTGGAGAGTGATGTGGGAGGCAGTGTTTCAATTGTTCAGGGTCCTGAGGCAGACACTGTTGTGGAACACGAGGAGGACATCAGTGACGTGCACACATCTTTTGATGATGATGAAGCCGATTGCAATTGGGATCCGGGTGCAGAAGCCGGGGCTTCATCATCATCAGGAGAAGAGATTTTCTCTTTGTCTATGAGGCAGCAAGGCGGTAGCACGGTTGGCAATCAGCGTGGTGGTGGCAGTAGGGGAAATTCAGGAGCCAAACGTGCCAGGGGGAGACCACCTGCTTCGCGGCAAGCTACCATTCAGGGAGGTAGTGGGGGGTTCCTGGAGACGGCGCCAATAGCAGTGAAAAAGTGCGGACTGCGTGTGGGAAAATCAGCTACTCTGCGGTGTGGTTGTTATTCATAAAGAATCCAGAGGACCTTAGCGTAGTCACATGCAAAATCTGTCTGCAGAAAGTGAAGCGTCGCCAGGGTCCCAATCTCGGCACCACGGCCCTGCGTCAACACATGATTCGCCACCATAAAGCGGCCTGGGATACCTGTGGCTCCGATGTAGTGGTCCAGCCTGCCGCATCACCCAGTGGCCATCCGCTCCCTCTGTCATCCAGCCAAGGCTCCACCACCTCAGCCGAAGGGAGCATTGTGTCAAACCCTCCTTCTTGCGCTCCTGCTTGTTCCGCTCGTAGTCAGCCATTCCGCCAACAATCGATCGGCGAAGCCATGTCCAAGAGACAACAGTATGCACCCACTCATCCAACGGCGCAGAAGTTGAATGTGCTCCTGTCCAAGTTGCTGGTGTGGCAGTCCCTACCTTTCCAACTGGTGGACTCTGCAGCTTTCAGGGAATTGATGGCTTGTGCCTAGCCGAGGTGGAGAGCCCCAAGCCGTCATTTCTTTGAGAAGAAGGCAGTACCAGCCCTGCATAAGTTTGTACAAGAGAAGGTGGGCCAGTCCTTGAGCCTGTCGGTGTGTTTAAAAGTGCACAGCAGCGCCGACGTGTGGAGCTGTAACTACGGGCAGGGACAATACATGCCTTTTACGGACCACTGGGTAAATGTTGTTCCTGCACAGCCACAACAGCAATTTGAACAAGTCACACCGCTTCCTCCTCCACGCTCTCACTCCCAGGCAGTTGGTCCTTTTACAGTGTGCGCCTCCTTCTCCTCCTCCCCCGTGTCCTCGGCCTCCACTGCACGTCTCGGTGGCCCTTCATCGTACCACATGTGTAGGGCACAGCGGTGTCAAGCCGTCCTTCACATGGTTTGCCTTGGCGAACGGAGTCACACAGGGGAGGAACTGCTGAAGTTCATTAGGGAAGAAATCTGAGTATGGCTTACTCCACGAAATCTGGAAATGGGAACCATGGTGACCGACAATGGGAAGAACAATGTGGCCGTGCTGCGACAAGGAAGTGTGAACCATTCGCCCTGCATGGCACACGTGTTGAATCTGGTTGTCAAGAAGTTAATCAAGTCTTCATCCCATTTGCAAGACGTCCTGACAATGGCAAGGAAACTGTGCATGCACTTCAGACACTCGTACACCGCCAATTACACTTTGCTTGAGCTGCAGCATCAGAAGGGTATCCCAAAACATAGTCTCATTTGTGACATTGCCACACGTTGGAATTCCACCTTCCATATGTTGGACAGACTATACGAACAAAGAAAAGCCATCACGGATTTTTTGATGATACAAGCAGATAGGAGTACTCCCCTGTGTAACTTCAATGTGAACGAGTGGCAGCTCAAACGTGACACCTGCCATTTGCTGAGGCCCTTTGAGGAAGCCACATTTTTTGTTAGTCGCTCGAATTATGCCATGAACGACGTAATTCCACTCCTACATTTACTCCAAAAAATGATTGAAAACATGGCTGGTCACGGCAATGGAGACGTTGCGCCTACATCAGAAGGCTACATGAGTCCTGTGGGGGATGAACTGGAGGAGGATGATGAGGGGCAGAGCGGAGCACAGTTTACGGTGGATGAGATGGCCGGTGTTTCTGGTCATTGGACAGGAGAGGAGGAGCAGGAGCAGCCGGAGGAGCTGGAGGGTTATTACAAGGGAGGCGAGACAGAGGACCCAGACACACCATGGCAGTATGCAGTGGAGATGGAGGCAGGTAGTCCTAGCGAGTCACTGTCACAAATGGCACAATGCATGCTGAGTTGCTTGCGTAGTGACCCCCGAATTGTCAAAATTCGTCAAGGCCCAGAATGACGGCCTTTTTTACACCCACTGAGAGGGAGGACAAACTGACCTACTTCAGGGAGCTTCTACATAGTTGGTTGGCCGATGCCTATCGGCCACATGGTACATCCACTCGCAGGTCTGACTCGGGGGGCCCTCAGCGCTCACCTTCCACTGCCATGGCTGCTGGGGAGGGGAAGGGTGGCAGGAGCAGTACCGGCTCAATCAGCAGCAGCCTGAGTCTACAGTCGCTGATGAGTAGCTTCCTTCAGCCGCATAGTGAAGCTACTCATCAGCAGCAGGTGGACATGGAGCAGGACCTGAACCAGCAGGTGGTGGCTTACCCCGACATGACCCTGCCAACAACCGTTGAAGATCCGCTGGACTTCTGGGCGGCCAAACTCGATTTATGGCCGCAACTAGCGGAGTTTGCCCTGGAAAAGCTGTTCTGCCCGGCCAGTAGTGTGCCATCAGAGCAGGTGTTTAGTGCGGCCGGGGCCATAGTCACCCCAAGGTGAACTCGTCTGTCCACTTAAAATGTGGAGAGACTGACGTTTGTCAAGATGAATCAGGGATGGATCAGCCAGGATTTCAAGCCACCAATGACAGATGGGTCTGAGTAGATTGACCATGCTCCTACAACAAAATTTTCTCTATTGTGGTTGGTTATGAAACCCTCTGGGGCAGACCTGGGCATTGTACGGCCCGCTTGCCACATACGGCCCTTTGATTGGCTCTGACCGGCCCGCGCTTATTGGGGGACAACTATGCTGCCTAATCTGGTGGACAACTATGCTCCTAATCTGGGGGACATCTATGCTGCCTAATCTGGGGGACATCTATGCTGCCTAATCTGGGGGACATCTATGCTGCCTAATCTGGGTGACATCTATGCTGCCTAATCTGGGGGACAACTATGCTCCTTATCGGGGGGACAACTATGCTCCTAATCTGGGGGACAACTAAGATCCTAATCTGGTGGACATCTATGCTGCCTAATCTGGGGGACAAGTATGCTCCTAATCTGGGGGACATCAATGCTGCCTAATCTGGGGGACAAGTATGCTCCTAATCTGGGGGACATCTATGCTGCCTAATCTGGGTGACATCTATGCTGCCTAATCTGGGGGACAACTATGCTCCTAATCTGGGGGACATCTATGCTGCCTAATCTGGATGACATCTATGCTGCCTAACCTGGGGGACAACTATGCTCCTTATCTGGGGGACAACTATGCTCCTAATCTGGGGGACAACTAAAATCCTAATCTGGTGGACATCTATGCTGCCTAATCTGGGGGACAAGTATGCTCCTAATCTGGGGGACATCTATGCTGCCTAATCTGGGGGACAAGTATGCTCCTAATCTGGGGGACATCTATGCTGCCTAATCTGGGTGACATCTATGCTGCCTAATCTGGGAGACAGCTATGCTCCTAATCTGGGGGACATCTATGCTGCCTAATCTGGATGACATCTATGCTGCCTAACCTGGGGGACAACTATGCTCCTTATCTTGGGGACAACTATGCTCCTAAACTGGGGGACAACTAAGCTCCTAATCTGGTGGACATCTATGCTGCCTAATCTGGGGGACAAGTATACTCCTAATCTGGGGGACATCTATGCTGCCTACTCTGGGGGACAAGTATGCTGCCTAATCTGGGGGACATCTATGCTGCCTAATCTGGGGGACAACTATGCTCCTTATCTGGGGGACAACTATGCTCCTAATCTGGGGGACATCTATGCTGCCTAATCTGGGGGACAACTATGCTACTAATATGGGGAAAACTGATGCTTCTGGCCTTGGGCCTATAATTTCTTTTAATGTTTACCAGTAGCTAAATACATGCTTAATGCAAATGTCAACATTGATCTTTAAATGTAAGGGGTTATGAAATCCTCTTGGGTACTGCGAATGACTTCTCCAGACTCATTCTGTGTCTTTCACAAACTACTTGCCTCCCTGGTGCCTCAGGCCTTGGGCCTATAATTTTTTGAAGTTTAGCAGTAGCTAAATACATGCTTAATGCAAATGTAAACATTGATCTTTAAATGTAAGGGGTTATGAAAACCTCTTGGTACTGCAAATGCATGATCCAGACTCATTCTGTGTCTTTCAGGAACTACTTGCCTCCCTGGTGCCTCTGGCCTTGGGCCTTAAATTTTTGGATGTTTAGCAGTAGCTAAATACATGCTCAATGCAAATTTCAACAATGATCGTTAAATTCTCGGTGCTCTGCCAGGGCCTTCTCCTACCCCGCCTGGGCCGATCCGAGGACCTCACTAACCAACTCACTAACTAATCCAATCGCTTATAGTGACAGGCGGTGTGTACAAAGGGCAGGGACTTAATCAATGCCAGCTTATGACCCTCACTTACTGGTAATTCCTCGTTTTAAGGTTAAATAATTGCAATACCAGATCCCTATCACGAACTGCTTTCAGCGTGCAACACGCACCTGTCCTTGAAAGATAGAGACACGCTAATCCGTTCAGTGGAGCGCGGCTGCGGCCACGGAAATCTGAGGGCATAACACACTTGGTATTGCTCGATCTCGCAATTGATTGTGCAAAGGTAGAGGGTTATTAAAGCCTCTTGGGTACTGCTGAGGCCTACTCCTGACTGCTCCTGGTGTAATGTATGGGGTAATTAAACACGCTTGGGTAGTGTTTTCTTTTAAATTACTGATAATTTTATCGGTAATAAAATAGAATTTTCCAGAATGCTAATCGTTACACAACGGAACTCTTATTGCGTGTGATTTTTTAATGAAAATAAAAAAAATTAAAATAAATACGGACAGGGATTAACTCTGCTTCATCATTTTGGGCGAAAAAAGTCATTTTGTGATCTGATCTTTTGGAGACAGATGCACTTACACACATATTGAATTAGTTTTTGTAAAAAAATTTCAAACATTGTGTGGTTTATTATTTTTGAGAAGAATGTCTTTGGGTGGTCCACCGTCCTGCATTATAGAGTCTTGTGAACTGTTGGATATTCGCTTGTTCTTACACAAAAGTATTTCTTTAAAAAAATTCTAAAATGTTGTTGTTTTTTGGAGGGGATTGTGAAGCCCGGGTGTGTACTGGTGCATCAGCCAACTCTAGGCTGTGTCCTTCAGGCAATATATGGGTTCCTGATGCCGCAGAGGTTGGGCCTGGGTCTGGAAATTTCTCATTTTTGGATAGCGGGTGCTACTTAGGAGAAATCTTTGTCAAAAATTTCATATATTGGGGTGTTTTTTGGGAGGGGATTGTGAAGCCCTGGTGTGTAGTGTACTAGTTCATCAGCCAACTCCACGCTGTGCCATTCAGCCACTAAATGGTCTCCTCTTGCTGCCAACATGTCCACGCTGTGTCATTCAGCCACTATATGGTGTCCTCATGCTGCCAACACCTCCACGCTGTGCCATTCAGCCACTATATGGTGTCCTCATGCTGCCAACACCTCTAAACTGTGCCATTCAGCCACTATATGGTGTCCTCATGCTGCCAACACCTCCACGCTGTGCCATTCAGCCACTTTATGGTCTCCTCATGCTGCCAACACCTCCACGCTGTGCCATTCAGCCACTATATGGTGTCCTCATGCTGCCAACACCTCCACGCTATGTCATTCAGTCACTATATGGTCTCCTGACACTGATGCCACCACCAGGCTCTGTCATTGTGCTGCTGTGCGGCAGTGATTCTAAGAGCGATGCCGGTAATCTGCATGCTATTCTGAATAACAGTATTATTTCACTACCCCAGCACACTCCATATGCGTTTTAGGACACAGCAAAGTGTTCCATACCCCTATAGAGGCTGTATGTAGGCTAGAAATAGCCTTTTTTAATATCGATTCGCCGCAAACAAATTTGGCGAATCGGCCGAATCGAATTTTTGAAAAGTTCGCTCATCTCTAATTACAAGTCAACAGTGCTAACCACTGTGCCCCTATAGATATTGATACATGCTTGCAAGTTGCATTTATCTATAGCTACAAACATATTACATGCAGCACATGTAATATTTCCACTTCATCTTCATAGAATAGTTCCAGAGAATATCTAATGTAGATCAAAAAGTCTAATTCATACTACAACATAAACTTTTGATTTCAAAATACAAAGGCGAGATTTATCATTGAGCTCTCTATGTTTTTTTTTTGTTGTTTTTTTAGCTTTAACAAATGTTTCATAATAGACATTAATAAACAGAAAAAGATAAAATAATATGTAGAGATACATGATATTCAGGACGGAAATAGAAAGTTTTGAAAGTGGATTCAGATGACTAATTGGCAGCTTTAAGAATATCAGAAAGGGACGCACCAGCTTGGACAAGTTTGGTGGACATAGCCCCTGTGGTAGAATGAGCACCGAAAGCAGTAATATCAATACCAGCCAGAGACATGGCCTGTCTGACCCCTCTGGCCAAAGTAGAAGAGGAAACCGGTAAATGGGGTTCACAGTAAGAAATGAGAAGTTGAGAATGAGAAGGTAAACAAAGTTTTTTGGTCGTAGATTCATAAAAACGTAAACAGCGAACGACACATAATTTGTCTTGATGAGGAAAAGATGGATAGAAGATTTTATGTAAATTGGTTTTAGTACGTCTAGAGATAGTAAATAGAACTCCCTGAGGAGAATATTGTCTATTGGAAATATCCAAGGCTCTAATGTCAGAGATTCGCTTGATGGAAATAAGACAGAGAAGAGAGGTAAGTTTGAAAGATAAAAACTTCAAAAGACAAATAATCATTGTCTTCCCAGGATGAAAATAATGAAAGAAGTTTGTTAACATCCCAAGTGGAATAATACTTGGGTAAAGGTGGACGAACAAAACGATAACCCTTAAGGAGCTTACAAATCAAAAGGTGTTTACCAACCAGAATAGAATCCGCAGGAGAATGATAAAAAGAAATCGCAGAGCAATAGAGATTCAAAAGAATCCAAAAGGAAAGTTAAGATATGAGAGGTAGATGCGTGTACGGGATCCAAATCTCGTTCAGTGCACCAATCAGACCCGAATCTCCAGGCTGATCTGTAAGCATATCTGGTAACTGGAGCCCAAGCATTGGAAAGGATGTCTCTAGTCATTTGAGAAAGTCCTGATTCAAAGGAAGAAATCCTTATATGAACTAAGCTACTAGAGCAAGTTAGTTGGATAAGATCAGAGGAAGAGGATTGTTCAATGGGTCTAGGAGAATAGAGGGAAAGATTGGAAGAATCCTTGGTATGTTGATAAGTAATTTGAGGATGCGATGAAACCAAGACTAAGTTGGCCACAAGGGAGTGATCAGTACAATCGTGGCTTTCTGAACAGAAACTTGCAAAAGAACTCTGGGAATCAGAGTGAAAGGAGGAAAGGCATAGAGAGTCCTTGGAGGTCACGTTTGGAGTAGATCATCAGTATATGGACCCCAACTGAAGAAGAGGGGAAGTTGACGGTTGAGGCAAGACACAAAAAGATCCTGATGTAGAGGACCCCAAAGAAAATTGATCTGACAGAAAATGGAAGGATCCAGCCTCCAATCGCTGGAATCGGTCAGGTAGCGAGAGTTCCAATCCACTATTGTATTGGAAAGACCGGGGAGATACTCTGCTTTAAAGACAATTTTTCTGTCCAAGCAAAAATGCCAAAAATTTTTGGTAAGGTTGGCCAGAATTTCCGAATTCGTGCCTCCAACACGGTTGATGTATTGAACTGCAGAGATGTCCATGCGAAGAAGGATGCAACAGTGAGTCTTGTCTTTTACGAAACTCTTTAAAGCAAAAAAACCTGCTAAAAGCTCTAAACAATTGATGTGAAGAGAAGATTCCGAAGGTGACCATTTGCCTCCCGTGGAAAGGGGACCACAGCGAGCGCACCAACCTAGAAGGCTGGCATCTGATTCCAATACCAGATCCGGATTGGAATTGAAGATGGTCATGCCGTTCCACTCCTGAATATAATGTAACCACCAAAGAAGTTCTTCTTTGGCTTCTGCGGAAAGTTGAACTTCGTCTGAGTAACCCAGACCTTCTCTCAAGTGTTGTATTTTTAATCGTTGAAGGGCCCTGTAATGAAGAGGAGCCAGAAATATGGCCGGGATGGAAGCAGAAAGAAGACCCACAATGCGAGCAATTGCTTGTAAAGAGATCAGATCCTTGTTGAGAAGAGAATGTATCTCTTTCCTGATGGTTTTCAGTTTCTTTGAGTTAAGGCTCAATAGGGCTGAAAGTTAGCGACGGTCTTGGGCATTTGGCCCATAATTTACTTATCTCTTTTTTATCCAGTCCCTTCTTTTTCCACATTATAATAAATTGGGATATCTAAGGATTAGGTACCCACTCCCGGAACGGAGATGCTTAATTTGGGAGGGGTTGAAAAATGGAACCCCAGAACTATCTAAGTTTGAGTTGGTTCTTCAAAATAATTATCGTCTGTCTGAATATACAGAATCCTCCATCGAGGAAACGACAGAATTATGTTCTTCTCTATTAGAGGTCTTCCTAGCCTGTTTAAAATGACCTTCCTCACGGGCATTATGCCTGAGAACCCTGTTCATTATCATGACCAACATCAGCGGGAAGGTCAGAGGAAATAGTAATAGAAGCATG
The DNA here is from genome assembly GCF_029499605.1 of Hyla sarda. Classification (NCBI taxonomy): domain Eukaryota; kingdom Metazoa; phylum Chordata; class Amphibia; order Anura; family Hylidae; genus Hyla; species Hyla sarda. Next base: position 107,544,216 of record NC_079195.1, read on the forward strand.
ACTGTCATGACAAATGGGACAGTTTAATGATGTTTGAGACTGTCCCGCCATTTCAGAAGCTTTTTGAGCAGAAGACCAGGATATAGCCTTAGTGACTGATTGTGCTATTATGTCATGCATAGAAATCATAGCATCGCTCACTACTGATTTAACGGAGCATGGAACTGTATGGTCTACTAAGAACTGAATCTGCTCCCCAGACATAGCAGAAATGTCATTGGATTGTTCAGACATCTTGGAATAGGAGGTATGAATAATAATAAATTAATAAATAATTTAATAAATAATTAATAAATATATAAAAATATAAAAATGTATTCAAATATAGATATAAGGGAATATTTAAAAAGAATAAATAATATGTGGTAATAAATATTAATTTATATTAATAGGCAATAAGGGGCAATAGGAACAAATGGAGTGGTATAATGAAACAGAAGTAGATAATAAAGATGACAGTAACCTGTGTTACGCCTAGCGCTCCGGGTCCCCGCTCCTCCCCGGAGCGCTCACGGCGCCTTTCTCCCTGCAGCTCCCCGGTCAGCGCTGACCGGGAGCGCTGCCCTGTCATGGCCGTTGGGGATGCGATTCGCACAGCGGGACGCGCCCGCTCGCGAATCGCATCCCAGGTCACTTACCCGTTCCCGTCTCCTGCGGTCATGTGCTGGCGCGCGCGGCTCCGCTCTCTAGGGCGCGCGCGCGCCAGCTCCCTGAGACTTAAAGGGCCAGTGCACCAATGATTGGTGCCTGGCCCAATTAGCTTAATTGGTTCCCATCTGTTTCCTGGCTATATCTAGTCTCCTCCCTTGCACTTCCTTGCCGGATCTTGTTGCCCTAGAGCCTAGTGAAAGCGTTTTTGTGTGTTTATACCCTGTGTACCAGAACTTTGCTATCTCCCCTGACTACGAACCTTGCCGCCTGCCCCCGACCTTCTGCTACGTCCGACTTTGCTTCTGCCTACTCCCTTGTACCTCGCCTATCTTCAGCAGCCAGAGAGGTGAGCCGTTGCTAGTGGATACGACCTGGTCACTACCGCCGCAGCAAGACCATCCCGCTTTGCGGCGGGCTCTGGTGAAAACCTGTAGTGTCTTAGAACCGGTCCACTAGCACGGTCCTCGCTATCCCTCTCTGGCACAGAGGATCCACCTCCTGCCAGCCGGCATCGTGACAGTAGATCCGGCCATGGATCCCGCTGAAGTTCCTCTGCCTGTTGTCGCCGACCTCCCCACACTGGTCGCCCAGCAAGCCCGGCAGATTGCCCAACAAGATCACCAGCTGTCGTACTTGACCACCATGACTCAGCAACTCCAGTCGCAGCTACAGCAGATTCAGTCTCAGCTACAGCAGCAGCAACCATCTCCTCCGCCAGCTCCTGCACCTCTTCCGCAGCGAGTGGCCACTCCTAGCCTCCGCCTGTCTTTGCCGGACAAATTTAATGGGGACTCTAAGTTTTGCCGTGGCTTTCTTTCCCAATGTTCCCTGCATCTGGAGATGATGTCGGATCAGTTTCCTACTGAAAGGTCTAAGGTGGCTTTCGTAGTCAGCCTTCTGTCTGGAAAAGCCCTGTCATGGGCCACACCGCTCTGGGACCGTGATGACCCCGTCACTGCCTCTGTACACTCCTTCTTCTCGGAAATTCGAAGTGTCTTTGAGGAACCTGCCCGAGCCTCTTCTGCTGAGACTGCCCTGCTGAACCTGGTCCAGGGTAATTCCTCCGTTGGCGAGTACGCCATACAATTCCGTACTCTTGCTTCTGAACTTTCCTGGAATAATGAGGCTCTCTGCGCGACCTTTAAAAAAGGCCTATCCAGCAACATTAAAGATGTTCTGGCCGCACGAGAGACTCCTGCTAGCCTGCATGAACTCATTCATCTAGCCACTCGCATTGACATGCGTTTTTCTGAGAGGCATCAAGAGCTCCGCCAGGAAAAAGACTTAGATCTCTGGCCACCTCTCCCACAGTCTCCACTGCAATCTGCGCCTAGGCCTCCCGCCGAGGAGGCCATGCAAGTGGATCGGTCTCGCCTGACCCTGGAAGAGAGGAATCGCCGTAAGGAAGAGAATCTTTGTTTGTACTGTGCCAGTACTGAACATTTTCTGGTGGATTGCCCAATCCGTCCTCCACGTCTGGGAAACGCACGCTCACACTCAGCTCTCGTGGGTGTGGCGTCTCTTGATGCCAAGTCGGCTTCTCCACGTCTCACGGTACCTGTTCGGATTTCCACTTCAGCCAGCTCTCCCCTCTCAGCCGTGGCCTGTCTGGACTCTGGAGCTTCTGGGAATTTTATTCGGGAGTCCTTTGTGAATAAATTCCATATTCCGGTGACCCGTCTTGTCAAGCCACTCCGCATCTCCGCGGTCAACGGAGCCAGGTTGGACTGTACCATACGTTTCCGCACGGAGCCCCTTCTTATGAGCATCGGATCTCATCACGAGAGGATTGAACTTTTGGTCCTCCCCAATTGCACCTCGGAAATTCTCCTTGGACTTCCCTGGCTTCAACTTCATTCCCCAACCCTGGATTGGTCCACTGGGGAGATTAAGAGTTGGGGGTCCTCTTGTGCCAAGAACTGTCTAAAACCGGTTCCCAGTAACCCTTGCCGTAACTCTGTGGTTCCTCCTGTATCCGGTCCCCCTAAGGTCATTAAGGACTCTGCCTGCCACAGGAAATGCCCCTCCCCCCCTCCCAGGCAAGCTTCTGTGTCCCCTCATGGCCCTCGTCCTGGTGTCACACTGCCCCGTGCCAGGTCTCGCCCTCTGCCCTCTCTCCCCATTCCTACTCCTGCGGTTCTGCCTGCCGTTGAGGAATCCCTCCATCCTTTCCCGGTGTCCTCATCCCAGGGGAGGCAGTTACCCGATAAAGAGAAGGGGAGACCTAAGGGGGGGGGGTACTGTTACGCCTAGCGCTCCGGGTCCCCGCTCCTCCCCGGAGCGCTCACGGCGCCTTTCTCCCTGCAGCTCCCCGGTCAGCGCTGACCGGGAGCGCTGCCCTGTCATGGCCGTTGGGGATGCGATTCGCACAGCGGGACGCGCCCGCTCGCGAATCGCATCCCAGGTCACTTACCCGTTCCCGTCTCCTGCGGTCATGTGCTGGCGCGCGTGGCTCCGCTCTCTAGGGCGCGCGCGCGCCAGCTCCCTGAGACTTAAAGGGCCAGTGCACCAATGATTGGTGCCTGGCCCAATTAGCTTAATTGGTTCCCATCTGTTTCCTGGCTATATCTAGTCTCCTCCCTTGCACTTCCTTGCCGGATCTTTTTGCCCTAGAGCCTAGTGAAAGCGTTTTTGTGTGTTTATACCCTGTGTACCAGAACTTTGCTATCTCCCCTGACTACGAACCTTGCCGCCTGCCCCCGACCTTCTGCTACGTCCGACTTTGCTTCTGCCTACTCCCTTGTACCTCGCCTATCTTCAGCAGCCAGAGAGGTGAGCCGTTGCTAGTGGATACGACCTGGTCACTACCGCCGCAGCAAGACCATCCCGCTTTGCGGCGGGCTCTGGTGAAAACCTGTAGTGTCTTAGAACCGGTCCACTAGCACGGTCCTCGCTATCCCTCTCTGGCACAGAGGATCCACCTCCTGCCAGCCGGCATCGTGACAACCTGTGGAAGAAAAGAGATATCATCAAACATGTGT